>NC_090895.1:3296660-3309160 GCF_036669925.1 Montipora capricornis | reverse complement strand
TCTTGGTAGAAATAACATGAGAAGTGAAGTGTGAATATTATTATAGGGCGTGTAATTAAGGGTATTGAAGATTTTTAAAAAAAGTACTTTCGGTTTCCATGGCAATTACTAGCGTTTTAAAATGTCTATACACTGATTGTGGAATGGATACGCCTAAAGGTTTTAGAAGAAAAAAAAAAGTAGGACAACATTTCCGTATTAAGGACTTTTTATTATAGAATTCTACGGGTGATTTAAATAAGTAAAGGCTATTAATTAATGATATACTTACGGTTAAGAGATCTTTTCACCGCAAACTTCTTGGAAAACTGAAATTATAATAAAGAAGTTGTAAAACAAGGTGTATTCGTGATTTTGGAAATCTGTGATGATTTAGGGTGTAAACGGTCTCGTCCCCAGGACCTTCGCCAAAGTGATAGGAAAGATCCTGCACTGACGACTAAATTAGGCAGTGAAGATGAAATGTGACAAGTCGTTTCTTTAAAATTAGTTTCATAGTTATTTCTTTTTAATTTATATTTTAAATTATTGTTTACTGGTTATCTTTTTAATTTATATTTAGTTTTTGTCTCTCTTAAGTATTATGAATGGGTAAATGTGCGGAATAGAGAAAGAGAGATTGTTAATTAATTTTTGGAAAATAGAGTTCATTTATCGTTTGAAAATTGGTGGATTGTTAATTAGTTGGAAAAGTAGCGCGATATTTGAGGGAATGCTTAAATTTCAACAATTGTAATAACATAAGAGACGTGGCTAAAACTCCAATATGGTTGGAAGAGATAAGGCTATGAAGAGGTACTTACTGTGTGGACGTTAGTGGTGGGTGTGACAAGTGAAGAACCATGCACATTCCATCGTCTGCTGCGGACAAGACGTGTCTGAAAATGAAGCGAATAATGGGACATAATTAAAAAAGGTATTTTTCGGATGACGAGTATCAAAAGAAGTACTTACATACAGTTTGATGTTGGTAGTCTCAAATGACAGCAAGATTTTACTGTTGAAACTAAGGATGAGAAGAAGCAAGATCAATGTGAATATTATATAGGGCATTAATTTTAGGCTAGTCAAAACGAAAAATGTACTTACGGTTTCTGTGGTAATAACTGGCGTTTCTTGTCTGTAGACTGGTTTTCGAGAGAATACGGCTAAAAAAATGAAACTAGATAGGGCTAACGTTAAAAAACACGATAAAGTACTATTATCCAACTCTACGAGTAATTTAAGTACGTAAAAGCTTTGGAGATCTCTAAATGCAATCTCTCAGTTTTGTTGCAAGCTGCAAGTTATGGTAACATAGCTATAACGAAAAGTTCTATTAGTGAACTGGGATATTGGGCCTGGTGTAAGTGTCTGATGATATATGGTGCAATACTACACGAGCTAGAACTGGGTTTGTTCAAGTGATTTCTACCTGTATTTTAGGGAGTCGAGCTTCTAATCGGGATTCGACTATTGTTGTCAGTTATTTAAGAAATTGGTCAAGAATGGAATGTATTTGAATGACTGTGGTTGGGGGAGAGATATTGAAAAAAGAATATCAAAGTAATAAACAGGCAAAGAAAAAGCCAGTGAACAAGGTTGATAAAGTCAATTTAAATTTTTTCAAAATTATTTTTATGGTTTATTAATTCACTTTCAGGTTTTTTTATTTATCATTTAGTTAATGGTATGCGGAATATGTTTGCAATGTTGAAATTACCGAGTGAAATTTCGGAAAAGTGGGTGGCTTGTTGCGCTTTTCAATAGTATGTGATGGTTGTGTTTAAAAAAAGGTCTACTGAGCAGTATTAAAGAGGTTCTTATTAGGGTGTTCCGAGCGGTTGGTTCACCTGCATAGGTACAGGTGAAGGAAATTGTCAGTTTATGGGCCGCGGAAGCACAGAAAAATACGGGTGAGTGATGCTATTGAAAGCTCATTATTTTCAGTAGTGGAGAAGGGCATTGACTGTTCTCTGGGAAAAAGACGTACCTGATAATGATTTGAATTACAGGATACACATTTTGCCATATTTTGCGGATGAATAGTGTCACAAAAGTACTTACGGTTTGATGTTGGCAGTCAGCAATATCGGCGTAGTATTTGAATTTCTTGCAATGTGCCTCCAACCTATTGACAAAAGGAAAAGTGTTCAGTGTGGATATTATACAAGGCATATTTTTTAATCGCTAATGAAGAGGATAGGCGGAGTACCTACAGTTTCCGTGGCACTTATGAGCGTTTTAGTTGTCTATGTACTGGTTTTAAAGTAAATACGGCTAAAAGTTCAAAATAAAGGGAGGTGTGACAATATTAAGAGGATAAACGTACCATTCTTTATCGAACTGCAAGTGTTTTTTTTTAAGTACATTGAAATGATGTGATAAAGTAATCTTTTAAAATTCTTCTAAATCGGTTTTATTTTTACAAAGAATGACGGAAATCGAAAATGACTGTAAAAACTTGAAAATAAAGGACTGATAATATCAAAATGGAAAAGTAATCTACGGTTTGTTAGTGTACAGTTGCAGAGTTACTGTTTTTTTACCAGGCGGGTCGCACAAAAATTCTCACACTATAGGGAATAATCTTTCCTTTCGATAAATTTCTCTGATGATTGCCGTGGTCTTCACTAGTTGTAATGGGAAGGAAAATTAGTTAAAATACTACGCGAAACTTCACAAAAAACAGATAATACGTTAGATATGGTTAGGTAAGGTGTACTGCATTCTCCATGATTTTTATATTGCTTAGTTGTGAGATGGACAGATACCGTTGGTGGACGGTATAGAAATATTGAGGTCATTTGCATTACGGACAATTCAAATACAATGATCATTTTTACGGGATGAGGAAAGCCCTTACGCTTCGAGTTCTGTAAGTCTAAAATGTGTGCGGGAAGATGTTCCAAATGGATTACATACGAATTCAGCTTTAGTTCAGTTTAAAGTATTCATGGTTTGCTCCAAAGATGAAGCGATAGTAGTTGATGCGTTATCTAATCGAAAGATGTATCTGAGTACTCAAGGCCCTCGGGTACCAATTGGCTGGTTCTATATCAGGGATCGTAGATGGCTTAAAAACGAGGCCTAATAAATGAATACTGGAATTAAATAGTATAGTTCGCTCATGATACTAAAGCTAAAGTCACAGACCGGTTCGAGAAAGGGTATAGAGGTTTTGCACGGCAGCCATGTTGCATGACAGGAACAATGGATTCTTTTGCCTATGGGAACAAATGTTCTTTCTAATGCAAAAGATTTTCATTGTTCCTGCCAAGCAACATGGCTGCCGTGCAAAACCTCTATATCAAGACTATTTTTGCCAAATTCCAATTTGGGAAATCGTGAGTGCCTCATGAACAGGCAATCTAAATTTAACTAAGGGGGAGGGATTAGACATGACCTCATGAAAACAATCGGTTTACATGACAGGAGCCGCAGTGCAAAGGAATTACATGACCTCATGAAGTCTTATTGATAAGGACACTCTTTAGGGTAAAAAAGTAAATTGCAAGGTTGTTATGACGATTATGAATAGGACATCACATGAGTTTTGGGAAGGCATGTAGTTTATTTGAGGCCCGAGTAGCATCATTTGCCCCCGAGCGGAGCGAGTGTGCAAATGATGCTACTGAGGGACCCAAATAACTATATGCCTGACAAAAGTCATTTGATTATCATTATTATGAATACACAAGACCAAATCGTATCAATTCATTTAATAAGAAAAAAATTGTTTAACAGAGATGTAGGATGAAATTATGGTATGGAAATGTCCATCAATGTATACAAACAAAAAAGGTTGTGAGAATGAAAGGAATGAATATATTTCAAGTGCGGGTTTTAAACCAAATGTAGAAGTTATCCTCGCACTAAAATAGGACAATCTCATTGGCCGAGCGAGGTTGTTTGACATCTCTGCAGCCAATCAGTATCAGGGCGGCAAATGTATTTTCAGCCCGCACATTTCCCGTTTGGCCCGCAAAAAGGCGCGTTTTACAGAGGGTAGTTTGTCATTTGGCCGCGCGTATTGATAATAATAAAATATGTGGACTCGTTGAGCAAAGGAAAAATAGAAATGGGGAGGGAAACGGATGTGTGGGTGAAATAGGAATAAGACAAGAAAAAACCAAGGAGGGGAGGGGAAGGTGACAATGTTCTTAGGTAATTCAGGGGCGTGGTGACTGGGTGGAGGCTCATGCGTTAAATGGATATTATATTGTCATATGTGCGTAGACCTTATTTGCCTTCACTCTTTTTCATTCGCGTACCTAATGATAGAGACTTGGACAAAGACATCGCAAAATGAGGAGTTTCCAAGCGCTTTTTAAAGATGGATTTTAACTCAATGCAACGTGCCACACCTCAAAATTTTGAGTATAAACATTTCTGTATTTGAAGTAATTGAAAGGAGTGCGAAACAAAAGTTCAAATTGAAAGTCTTAGGTTATTGTAATAGATTACAACTACGACGTTTCCGAACGTGATCCTAGGATTTGGTTTGTCCGCCGAACTCAGAGTGGGTAAGACCGGACTTTATCTGTTTGCAATCTGGCTGCAGGCGATATTTTAGGGAATATATGAATGAAGGACATCAAATTGTATCAACGAAAATGTGACAAGCTTGTACACTTTTAAATTACTACAAAGAAAGTAATAACATGAACTTTGGAGTCACAATTTCCACCGCGTTCAATCTTTGAGAAACGAGATGAAACGAGGTTTAAAGAATTTTTCCATGACTGCAAGATCTAAGTCGCTTGATCCGCCGCGGCTCACTCACGCTGTGCGGAGAGAAGTTGTTTGCTAGTTTGAAAAGCGCAACGACAATAGACCTTATTCATAAATGGCCCGTCACATTTATAATTCTTTTGTCCACGTGCAAATTAGCCTACCAAGCCTCATTTTAGAGCAAGAATTCTTTTCAAATCACTGTATGGTATCGAGGCTTGTAGGCTAATTTCCACTTCGACAAAAGAATTATAAATTGGCCGCCATTTATGAATAAGGTCTATTATACATGTTTGTCCGCTGCGTCTGTTATCGATGACATTCGCTTTATTCTCGTAAAAAAACCTGCTTAGAAATTTGGAAAGTAGTATTTTGGAACTTTCTAAACAAGTACTTTGGTTGCCAAGATTTGAGGGTTTCTTTTTAGAAGACATTGTAGATAATGGAGAGCTATGAAGGCATATAATATAGACTGAAATTAGAAAACCTCGACCCTTCCACGGCAAAATTTACTTAACGAGAGCTAATTCTCAAGAGAAATGCATTAAAAAAGAAAACAGGTGTCCCACTTAAGTGTGATAACTTTGTGCGCCGCGCATTTGTTTCTGCACGCACATACTTCACCTTTACTATGTTCCGCCTTTAAATTTGTCTTCTCCGAAGTAGTCCTTGTGTCTGGAACGCAGCGTCATATTCGTCAAGATCACTTCTTCCTCCAGCAACGATACCTCGATAAACTTCCTCGGCAAAGGCAACAAGCTGTTTGCCCGAAGGCGAAGCGATGACTCTCCAAATTGGGCTTCAATTTATTTCGTCCACGAAGCTCGCTGATTGGCTAGAAGGCATGAATTCCAATGACCCATCGAAGTGACAACAAAGTGTGCCGCGTGTAACCTCATGTTTGCAACATCTACACGAGGAAAATCAGTGCTATTGTTGCTAATTTGGCGTCCCTTCAAAATCTTGTCGTCTGAATGCAAATTGTAATATTGCGTCGACCATATTATTTTATGATTTTTCATGCAAGAGTAATGCAGGATTATAACGGGAAAGAATCTTTGTGACGAGTGTTTTTGTAATCAAAATTGTAACGACAACTCCGCAAAACAAGAAAACGCTTTAAAAATGCGCTGCACGCTTCACGTGCACGTTGAGGTTTTTAACAAAAGTCCGTACAGAAGACAGGCGTGAAATTATCAAATGCTCGGATTTCGTGAAAATTGCTGAGATTTCAAGATGAAATGATTATTTAAAAAAAATACAAAACAAGACCCTACAACTGACATTCTCTTTAGTCATTGTTCTTTTTTTGCAAAAGCAACTGAATATTACTAAAAACTTGAGCCTACTTGTTTGTCCAGTCTAAAATCTTTAGTAAAGTGATTTCAAATTGCTCGATCTTGCAAAGAAATTGTAAGAAAATTTGACAGCTGCATCATCACCTCACACTCAAGCGTCTGGCTCCAAATGCAGTTTCACGTCATTTTTGTATAAATACTACAACTTCTACTCTCCAACTTTTTTTCTCCTTAAAATATGTTTTCCGTGTACCTATTACGAGTACATAACACCATTAAAAGGAAGGGGGAGGGGTGGGGGGAATCAAAGTGCTCGCTCAGGAGAAAATAGCCATTGCTTGACAGATTTCACTTGGCGTCAATGAAAATCCGTCATTTTATCAATGTACGCGAGCTAAAGCGCGCGCCAATTAGGTAATAAATCATGCGCAGTAGGGTCGCGCAATGCAAATCACCTTACTAAGGATTTATACACCGCTACTAGTGACTTCATGCTTTTGAAGCGAAACTCAGTCATTGAATCCTTTTTTACATTTCATCTCTTGTCTAAACCCTTTGTATGCTTTGAATAGAATTTCCAAGCCATAGTATGCAGAAAACCGCATATATAGGCGGAGTTTAATTTCAGGTTCATTCCTTTGCTCGTCCACGCCGTTGTCACCTCTGTCTCAAGAAAGGCAAACAACCTATTGGACTCCTTAATCAAAATAGGTCCATACAGCAAAGGATTTCGAAGAAAGCACTCATCTCTTCGAGGAAAAAAATTTTTTTTGAAAGTTTTCAAAAAACGGGGAAAATTGTATTTGATGAGCACGATTCCTTCATCGTCGTTTTTATTGTCACCCTCGTCGTCATTGTAATCACAAAGGAAGATGGGTTGGCAAGTTAATGAAACATGTGCCTTCTACGCACGCGCACGAGAGAAAATGGGCGCGCGAAATCTGGACTCAACCTCTTTTCGCTCGCTCCTCCTCGAATCCAGATTTCGCGCGGCCATTTTTTTCTCATGCCTATCTCCTTCTCGAGCTCGACTAATTAAACGGAAAAAAATTCTCGGCTCGTAATCTACCTTCATCGTCGCTTCTATTGTCACCCTTGTCGTCATCATAATCACCATGGGAGATGAGTTGGAAAATTGTTGAAACACATACCTTCTACCTACCGATGTGTCCCAGCATCTGGGGTGGGGTAGGGGGCGGGGTGCGCTCAACGTCAAATTCGGGTTGAGCTTGTTTTTCTTATCTGCTTCGAGGAATTTTCTCCGCTACTTTGGGTTTTCCCACTCATCGAAAAACCAATATTTGATGTTTGAAATGAAAGTTAGAAAGTTCATAGCAGTTAGATTAGCAGCTGAGGCAAATGAGCAGCTCTCAGCTGGTATGAACTGGTAGAGCATGCGCAGAGGAGAGCAATTGCACGGGGTTCGAGCCTGGATTTTACAGGCTTGCTGCTTGTTGTTGTTTAAGTTCCTTATCTAACTGCGAAGATGTTTCCAACTTTCATTTCATTACATGAAATTTCGTAGATACTAAAATCATTTGATTTGCTGTAAGGTGGTTTGTAGTCACCCCCACTAGAAGAGCAGATGTCCTCAGCTAATTTATTCTGAGACTAAAAAATGAAAGCGATGATGACAATTAGCCAGCTAATTACTTTCCAGCAATAAAAATTGGGGGTCACCAAGTTCGTTATTTTGTCGGAGGGCTGCTTCAAATACTGTGATCGTGTGCTCCAACGAAAGGATGCTTTTGGGGTAAAATATATGTATTTTCAATTGTGACAACGATTCCTTGCGCATGCTCATTGACACAGGTATTCTTCACATTGAGGGCCCCCTCTGGGTGTAAGGAATCACGAACGTTGGCGGCAATCAGCAGAACGTTCAACTTACTTTCCTGGTAAGTTGGACTACTTGATTTACATTTACATATCCCACAATAATTCCAACGTAGAAATGTTACGAACCATTGCGTTTGATTAAAAACGTTCTCCGACGTGTATTGATCCCAAGGACTTTCTCCACAAAAAACCGCTCGACCTTTCGCGGTAAAAAGGCTTGATAACGATGGACCAAATTTTCTCATTCCACTGGTCCGGCGCTTATTCGGCCGTGTCCCTCTAAAATAAACGCTACGTCGACGTCGAATTCGAACAACGCGGTGTCTTCTTTCAGCACCCAACCCATAAGAAACGAGAATGAGCCGTTTAAGACTATTCAATAACAATTCAAAACACAAATTTATTTTAACATCAAAAGAGCTTTATTTGTTTTTCATCCTACTCTCCTCTTCATAATACAGGCACGAATTGCGGACATACAAATCAATTATTTCTGTCTGAAATTCTCTCCACCTATAAATAGAGAATTGACTTCTTGAACCCTCCAAACTTTACTTAAAATAGATGTTATTCCTATACAAAAACGTTGCAGGGTTAATTCAGCAGTTAAGCGGCCATAAATTTAAATGTATCATTTCCCCGTTTTTGCTCTCCTTTACACGCAAAATTCAGCAAATTCAAAACGAATGAAAAGGTTACTTTCTACAGAAACTGCGCTGCTGGGATGATGTTTCGAGCGTTACAGTGTAGCCCTTCGCGCTGACTAAACATGAGCTCACAAATCTTTGTTATGGTGTTCAATTTACCTTTTCCAGCTCGTTGGATAAAACCAAATTTCTGCAAATCACATCCGTCATTGTTTTAAGATTCGCTTGATGAAGCATGCGCAAATCTTGACATAATTGTCGGCGATTGGTTCCTAGCAACTAATTCATTGTTCTCAAACATTCTTTGACCTAGGCCATTTGAGTTTCAATAAGAATAAAACACAAAATAATGTTTGCAACCGCGGTTTGTGTTTTATTCTTAACCATTATTCATTACCAATTTCAGAATTTTGTTTACCGCATGTGTAATTTAAACGCCGTATTTTTTCTGGCGGGAAAATTTTGTCAAGGTCAACCAAGGTCATACCAATCTTTGTCGCCATAGATTAATATCGCAAAATATTTACAACAAATGTCATGAGATCAACTCTAATCCTTGGCTGCACATTATTTGTTGGAAGAAAAAATTGCTTTTATAAGTCGTGTAACAGAAATTACTACATCATAAGGGAATGCACAACAAATTTTCTTTAACACTAAGATCTACCAGTTCACAGACATTTGTTGTAAGAAAGGAGGATTCCTTTAAAGAACACAATACCCCTGAAATGTTTTCGTACTTACTTAAGTACTTAAAGTCAGTGTTAATCTGCGCAAAAAAAAAAAATACGATTTAGCAAAATTCTCAAATTACTCTGACCTTCTGAAGCAGAAAAATGCTGAGCCCGTTTGGTTCACGACCAAGCAAGTGACATGCATAGGTCCATTCCTCACTTGAAATCACAAATGAATTTGAAGACACAACGTCAATTTGTGACATCAAATATAAAATAGACTTAAACCTACCACTACGTGCAAATGAACCAAACTTTGGCCAGACTGTTTTGATTCTTCAGAAGGTCAAGGACAATCGATAATTTTACCAAAAAGAGTCTTTGGCGTTGCCAAAGCACTTGAATCTGTAACAGAGAAAAATGACGCACACAAGTGCATTGAAATGTATTGAGCATTCTGCAAAATTAAAGAACGATGCGAGGCACGTGAGCAGTAAATGTTTAGTTAAGTTTTAGTACAGTAACTGGCTGATATTAACAGTGCAACCCAGATATAGCAAAAAGTACTTGAACTTTAAAAAGATTACAAATGTTAAAAAATTAAACACAAAAAGGAATGGAGAAGGGCACAATATTATGAAACTCATTAATAATTCATGATGGGAAAACAAAATAAATGTCTACCAATCAAATCCTCTGATTAGATTATGCACAACAAATTTGCAAACCTGTGCAAAGTGAAAAAAACGATTGTGCACTGTCACAGTCAATGCAACATCGATTGTGACAACATTTTTCTCGTTTTTGAAGGTTTTAAGGTTTCATAACCGAGTCCCCCGATCAACTATAAGTAACTCCCTAGATTAACTATAATTCACTCAATATCTGTACATATAAATCTGATACAGATTTCTCTTCATTTACATTAACATTTCTTTCTATTTCCCTGTTAAAATGTCTTTAATCACCAAAAATACTTAGTGTACATTGACACTTTTAAAAATGCTGACATTATTTTAATAGGTCATATACAACATTTCCATCAAATCTGTATCACATTTACAAACTCTTGGCTTTGCCTCACATTTGTAAATGTGACACAGATCTGCTACTCATATTGTATATATCACTTGTGTGCCCCTGCCTCAGTGTGAATGTAAGAACTCTTGTCTGCCTGTGCCTCAATGTCTGTATGTACTCAGACTTGTGTGCCTTTGCCTTAGTGTTTGTATCTACTCTTGTGTGCCTCAGTACCGTGGTGTTTGTATCTATACTCTTGTGTCCTGTGCCTTGGTGTTTGTATGTACTCTTGTGTGCCTGTGCCTCGGTGTTTGTATCTACTCTTGTGTACCTGTGCCTCATTGTTTGTTTCTACTCTTATGTACCTGTGTCTCAGTGTTTGCATGAACTCTTGTGTGGTGACTTTGCCACAGTGTTTGAATGTACAGGAACATGTACTCTTGTGTTCTTGTGTCTCAGCGTTTCCATGTACGCTTATGTGCCTTGCAAGGTGACAAAAAAGAATCTACTTCCACAGGTTGAAATGAATTACTCTTTTGTTGCTATGGTAACTGGTGTGAATAGAAAACTTATGAGAAACAAATATTGACAAGTGGATAAATCAGAGATCGCTGTTGTCCAAATTAACTTTCTTTTTTTTTTGGTTAATCATGATGTCTTCCTTTAATGTTCATCTGTGCCATGTCTCCATTCTCATGGTGCTCATGATGCCCTCTCATGGATTATTAATTTGACTCTTAACTAATAGTGCATCTCTCTTGACAACACACGAAATTTCATGGTGTCTTGAAGTCTCAGTGAATGTAAAGTGTATGAAAATACAACTTGCATAGTCGAAGCATGTGCCAGCCTGTGTATCAACTGTATTATTGACCTTATCTACCTATAAGTAACTAGTAATGCTTACTGCTCTCCAAAAGCCTTGCCACAGGTAAACTGTCTACTTCCCCTAGTCTGAAAGATTATTTTATCTTTCTTGTCTTGAATTGATATCTGAGGTTTCCTTTTTTCAATACACCACCCTGACTCCTGAATTAAAATGAAAGAAATCTTTGAAAGCAGACAATAATACAGATCACTGTGTTAATTTACTCATATTTGCTGGGAAAGGATCAAACATTCATGTTGCTCACTCATAATAAATGTAAACGTTTTGGAAGATCCTATACAACTTGAGCTTCAGAAAGTAGACCACTGTTTTGGTGGGGTATAGCAGTGAAAATACTCAGCTACTAGTACAGTTTGATAATTAATGTCTAATAATCGTTAACCAAAACTAAATTTGGCCACTTTTCCACTTTTGGATACCCAATTATTTTACTTTTTTTAACAGGGATGGCACTGTGGTGAGAGCACTCACCTCCCACCAATGTGGCCCAGGTTCCATTACCAGACTTGGCATCACACGTGGGTTGAGTTTGTTGGTTCTCTACTCTGCTCTGAGAGGTTTTTTCTCTGAGTACTCTGGTTTTCCCTTCTCCTGAAAAACCAACCTACAGTTTGAAATAAGTTCATTTGATTTCTTTTCAGTGTCCCCACTTAACACTTACAATGCACCAAAACCCAAATATTTTTTGTTCCTAATATAAATCTTCCCATCCAAAGCAAACATATGTCACCACTATTACCCAGAATTTCGCTCTTTTTGTACAGTGCAAGCCACTTAGATGTAAACTTGGCAGAACTAGCAGTAATTTTGACCCAGGACTGTGATGTGAGAGGCATGGGTCTATTCTCGATTTTACGTCACAAACTGCTTTGCATTCCTGTTTTCAAAGAAAGAATTGACCCATGCTTCTGACATCACAGTCGTGGGTCCAAATTTTGGCTGGTTTTGATAACTTTGCGCATCTAGCCCGGCAGATAAAAAGCAAAATTTTGAGTGAAGAATGGTCAAATATGTTTTCTTTGGGTGGGGAGATCAGCATTGTAGATTAAAAAATATTTGAGTTTAGGTGCACTTTAAATAAAGTTCACTATTATGATTATTGTTACTACTATGCAGTTTATTGAAACATATGGCTGGTTTTTTTCACAAGTCACAGATCATCGTTTGACCCATACAGAAAGTATCCTAAACGTTCTTGATGCAAACCTCACATGAGGCAGTCATATTGAAAAATTGGATAAACAAGACAGGCGGTGAAAAATAAATATCTAGAATCTTAAAAGCAACAAGTAATGGTCTTCGACAACAATTGCATCTTTCGCCGTTAAATCATTGGACACTGAAACCAAATGGCAAATTCTGTATGGGTTGAACAAACATAGAAGGAATCAAATGCCTTGAAGGCATCTGTGTTTATTGA
>NC_090895.1:3274160-3291660 GCF_036669925.1 Montipora capricornis | reverse complement strand
TGTCATAAACAGATTGAAGAAAAGTGGAGGCTGCAGATTATTGTGGTAGCGGAACATGAAGTTAGCAATGTCGAGGGTATTGATTTGGAAGATGTCTAAAATTCTCAGTTTAGAAAAAAGAGGAGCAGTATGTGCTCGAGATTCTGAATTTGTAACATCGCTTTGAATTAAAGATTGACCTCCAAAGGAGAGAGAAAAACTGTGATTGACTTTCCTCTGACTCGGACTAAATATAACATAATTTGTCTTTTGGACATTAATCGAGAGCTTATTGAAAACCAGGCTCTGAACCCGATTCAAAATCTAAGACCTAAGAAAGCACAAGCTCGGGATTCCGAAGATTCCCATCAAATCTCATAAACGCCGCTCCTCCCCCCCCCCCCCCCCCATGTCAAATCTTTGACAAATAACAAAGGGCCTCAGCGGTCCGAATGCCCAATAACTTTATCCAGTGGATAAGTCGCTATCCGGAGAATAAAGTATACTACACGTTAAATAAGCGTTGACCAAACCCGGTTTTCGTACTCGTCTTTAGTTATATGTGGTTAGAGTGTGCATATTCACAGTCACGTGAACAAATACCGATTGAAATAATCGGCTAGTGACCCCCCGATCCTTCCTTTGAAGTACTTGGGAAAGGGGAATGTACTGACACATTCAAACTTAAAGATGCGATGGTGGAGTTGGTACATTTTTAACAGGACTTTTAAAAGTTGGGTCAAAGTAGGATATTACACGTAAGCGTAAGCATGTAAGCGGCATCATCATCCTGTATTTTTCCTGATCATTTAATGTTGAACAGTGCATGGTGATAATAATAACTGCCATGTCCCCCTTTTATTTATTTATTTATTTATTTATTTATTATTTGTTCTCTTTTGCATAACATGGTCAGCATTTTGTGGATCCATCAATCGACAATTCTCGCGCTTTAATTAAGAACGAAGCCATGAACATGTGTGGGCCCTACCATCCACGTATGCTATGTTGTGGTTTATTGTCTCTCGCTTTAAAAACCAACATCAACGATCTGACATTTTAGTAAAACAGAACAAAGTAATCAACATATCCCCATGATAAAGAGAGGAAGTAATCAACATTTGTGAGCGGTTAAACATATGGTATGAATGGTAAGCGTTATTCAAATTCGCGTGTCTTGCCCTTTGTTGTCGTCCGTGTGCTTTAATTAAAAACTGACCTTTCAGTAAAACAAGACGAACATATCCCTATGCTTAAGAAACGAAACAGTCCCATATCTTCACGGTTTAAAAATCAAGCGATCAACATATGTAAGCGGCTTGACATGTGCTATGAATGGTAGTTGTTTACATTCGAGTACCATGTTGAAGTTTGTTGTCATGCGCAAGACATCATCCACCTGCCCCTTCAGTAAAAAAAATCTTCATGATCCATCAAGATATTGAATTGAGTTAAGTAAAGTCGAATTTCGTTTACCGGAACCTCGGACCTTTATTAAGACTTGATATATGGCCCGTACGGCGCCGCGCGCGCTTTCATTGCAAAACTGTTGAGAAATTGAATCCCCTTATGAAGGCAGTGCATTAGCGCGAGAAGGGCCGCAAAAGCCGTACGGCCTTGTTAGGAACACGTACTGCTCTGTTTGGTGCGATTTTAGGTGATTTCGTCGCTTGTAAACATAAAACTGATTTACAGCCAGAAAATCAAATACAAGCAACGTATTAGATAAATTTCTTGTGCAACCTAGTAACTTTTTTTGTCCAAACTTCATCTTCTGAGTACTTATAACTAGTTTAAAGAATCCAAGTGATAAAATGCTTTTTGACTGAGTTTAGAGATCGGTCGGGACAGGAAAATATTTGGCCTTCGAATTCGGTCGTGGCGAACGTACCAAATATTTTCCCCGTCCGGCCCTCCCACTCAGTCAATAAGTGCATAAGAATTCAATTTAAGAACCCAGAAATTGAACATATCTGAGCGCGACATATGGTAAAATGGTAAACGTTATTTGGCCGTGTTGTATCCCTCGCTTTAACAACGAACATCAACGACCTGACCCTTTAGTGAAACAGAACCAAACAATCAACTTATCTTAGAGCTTTAAACTCTCCGGCACGTAAAGTCGAATCCTGTTTACTCAAAGCTCAGACTTCACGACGCGATATCACGTAAGGGCAGTTTACGCCGGATCTGATTGTCACAGTTTAAATTGGACAAGCATAAGTCCACTACCGGATAAATTTTCGATTGTAATCATTCAACTGCATCGCTGAATTACGAACCATAAACCAGCATTATAGTCATCCAATTTATTACTTTTCTAATGAAGCTAACGAGTGAACTTGATAAAGTGAAGGGTTCTTCTTCTTTTCTGCATGACCAAATCACACCTAATTTAGTAACTTGTGAACAAACTGGCAAAAAGGTATCTAATTTAGTTGTCCTTTCATTAGGCTTGATCTGATGTTTACAATATGTCGGATGTTTTTTCCAGGTTATATTTGTTCATAGTGACCGTTCATGTTATTGATAATCGCTTGAAAAACAGTTGTATACTTTGGAACTTCCAGTTTGGCTGACGAATAACAACAGCTCATTACTCCAAAAAGTTAAAATAGGCCAACCCTTTGTGAAGGAAGTTGTACAACGCATGAAAGTTTGTATTGTTAGGTTCCAAGTATGAAATGCTGTTGGCTTTCTATTCTCAACTGGCTAATGGTTTCAGTGCTGTTGCTGGCTTTTCTTGAAAACAATACAGAGGCTCAACAAGGTGAGTTTTATTTGAACAAAGTCTTACACGAAAAAAAAAATTCTGACTACATGCGGTACAGACTAGTACACCTGCAGCCACTATTCGTTAATTTATGAAACTTCCCAAGTTATCTTGCATTTGAAATAAACATGCTGATGTTGACGTGAGTGGCCAAATGGTAAAACATGGCACACAAATACGTAAAAAACAGGTGGATACAAGCGGCTGAGCTAGCGTGGAACGCATGGGCGCTCCAAACATTATTGATGCGGCTGGCTAAACGAACAAAAGTTCGGCTATCAAACACGAGAACGAAAGTAATGTTTTAAGTTGTTTGATCGAATGTTTGATGGCCTTTCAAATTTTATCAAACACAACCAAACACGATCAAACAGCACCAAACAAGGTGGCCAAGTGGTGAAATAATTGGTCACCAAACAATAAACACTTAATGACTGGTTCCGAGGGAAACAGTTCATTTTGTTTCCCGAGAATCTCAATGTTTCCCCAAGGCACAGCCGAGGGAAACACTGAAATTCGAGGGAAACAAAATGAACGGGACGAGTCATTAAGTGATTTGTTATATAGGACAAAAAGAAAAACTTTCAACGGCGGTCCTCAGTCAACATTTGCGGGTAACAGGCTTTTGGCGGGAAAAAGTTTTATTGTTAGATGTCATGTGACCCCGAAGTAACCAATGAGAGCACGCATTGTTGGGGGAAAATTTTCAGCTATAGCGATATTTCTTGTTTAAGAACATTGACGTCACATTTCTTTTGATATTCAAATTTGCCAACCACGGAACAAAAGAAGTCATTGTTTCAAAAGCCAATTAGGTTCTGGTTGGCAAATTAATAACAATAGATGACGTCACGAGAAACATCGCTATAATTATAACAATGTTTGATGTTGTTTGGTCGCCAAACATTCCCTGTTTCGACAGTCCCTTACCCTCTTTTGACTCTTTGCAGCGCAAGTGGCAGGGAAATTAACCTGGGTTTCATTTGGCAAATAGGGAGCTTAATTAATTAAGCGACTACGCCATCGCCACAAAACAAACTGCTTTAATTAGTATGGGTAATGAAATGGTGACGAATGAAACTAAGGAATAATTTCATGCGCGTTTTATACTAAATCAAATAATTTTCCGAGCCTTTTAGGCTCGGGAAATTATTTGATTTAGGACGATTATAACAAGTGGAATTATAGCAATACAATTTTGGAATTGTATTGCTATAATTCAATGGAACGATGGAATTATAGCAGTACAATTATAACACGTGGAATTTAGTTTCACTCGGAAAAGATTACCGTTCATAGTTCGCTGATGAAAGACAAAGATTACGAATATTCGCCAAGCTGTGAAGTGTCCGATCGCGCAAAGAAACGATGCCATGCAATAAACAACTGACTAACCTCACTTGCTCGGGACTGTCCCGTACTCGGGACCCTCTGTCGTTTTTGTACTAGCCTGCACACTGGCTTTCCGTGCGTCGAATGGCGCGCGGTCAACAGCTGGGGAGTCGGAGCGAGCGGGGAAAAGGAGCTCCAATCCCCTCCCATGCAGCTGTTAACCGCGCGCCATTCGACGCACGGAGAGCCTGTGTGCAGTTGCTGCGCTACGTCCGTACTGTCACTAGACTTGAGGCTTTATATTCAATGGTACTATCACCATATCGTAGGCGTGGCAAAGGGCCAGTAAAGGTCTGGTTGGAGATAATCATGGCTTCTGATTTAGAATCGTGGGCTACAAGTCTGTTTGATAAACACCAAGGTGTAGACCTGATCCAATATAGATTGTAGCGTATGAATGATATCATCAATGTTCTCACCGATAGTGTAGATAGTTGTATCGTCAGCAAATAAATACATGTACAGTTCCCCACTCGCTATTGATTCAGCAAGATCGTTAACAAAAATTGAGAATAACTTGGGTCCCAGTATTTGTAGTGTTTTGAGACTTGTCAATCATTTATGTAAATGTCCCACGCCGTCTAGGAGCTAGGACTTTTGTATGTTGTAGTCGTCATGTCTGTTTAGTAAATATACTGTTGTGTTCGGACAAGTGGTTTTCAATTGTTTATTTGACCGTAAACATCACAGTATTGACCCTTGGGGTACCCCAAACCTGACTATCGTGGACTCTGACTTGTTTCCTGAAATTTGAACGAACTGTTGACGCATTGACATGTAGTCAGCGAGACAGGAAAGCAAATTGCCTGAGATACCAATGGCTTTTAGCTTTTCTAGTAAAATTGTATGGTTCACAGTGTCAAATGCTTTCCGGAAGTCTATGAAGAGAACACCGACTTTAAGAGCACTATCCAGGGCTCTTCTCCATGTTTCTGTTGGGTGAAGTAACAGGCTTTCTGTAGAGTAGTTCTTTCGAAATCCCCACTGCCTGGGACTTAACAAGCCATGTGTTTCCAGGTGGCTGTTTAAGGTGTCACAAACAACATTCTAAGATCTTTCCTGGGATACTGAGAAGGGATATTAGTTGTTGACATCAGTTGGCGAACCTTTCTTAAAAATGGGATTAACACGTGACAATTTCCAGGTTGATGGAAAAGATGAGTCATTCACACTCTTATTAAAGACCGGTAAGAGACTGTAAGTAGCAGAGTCACCAATCAGGGACAAGTCCCTCGGCGATAAATTGTCCAACCGGTAGCCTTCTTGGGGTTAGCAGCTTTCTTAATTAATCTTATCCTTTATTAGATCCCAGCAAAAATCAACATTCTCTTTGGTTGGAGTAATTCTGTTGATGAAGTTGTTTAGAGTTGATGAGTCCAGGGAATTAAGTTGCTTAGTTAAGTTTTCGCTAATATTGATAAAAAAGCCATTGAAATACTCAGCTTTAGTTAGATTGTGGGTTATCATCTCCTCATTAGGAACAGAAATTGGACCAATGTTCTTGGCTTTGTGCTTTCTCAAGACTTGATTAGCCAGGCTCCAAAATTCTCAAATACAACTGACCACAAATGCGCAAAACACTTTCCTTCGCTTTGTTATATGTATGTCCTTTATATTCAATACTCGTTTAAGCTGTTTCACCGCCAAAGGGCTGCTGGGTTGAAATGTTGCCTTAAACAGCTAAAATTACAGAAGCTTATATCAGTGTTCCTGGATCTTGGAAAAAAAACCAAAAATAGTAACCATTGGAGAAAGAAGTAACATTGTCTTTAATATTCAAAGTCGATTCAAAGGTAAGGTCAAGGGTAAAATTTATGAGAGTGGATTAAAAATGTGGCTTACGTTTTTCAGTTTCCATTTCCATGGACTGGATGCAACAGAAATTTGTGATTATTGATTTCAATATCAATCAACAAATATTGAGTACTTGAGTTTTATCAATTGATCAATTATTAGCTTTTCGATGATTGATTTCCATCGATTAGATATGCCATGTATAAATGTTGTTTCGTTTTACCCCTGAAGACTCTGATTATCAAATTCCCTGCCCCACCCCACCCCCCTGATTATGAAATCCTACCCCCCCCCCCCCCCTACCGTACGACAAAGGTGTCAAATGCCCGGGGTAGACCCAGGGGGATGTTGAAGTTCCATTTGACCGATACATTGTAAACATTTTTAGGAAATTAGAGTACTTGAATACATCACCACTTGCATGTTCAACATAATACTTAAGGTGCGTTCGATTGACCGTATTCCGGAATAAGAGTACGTGGAGTGATGGATTCAAAACGGTATGTCTGGCGTTTTTGAAGCAACAAGGTACGTAATAAAGATATGTTTAAAATAGCATTTTAGCAGGTGTTTGACAATTTTTGTGTGAATCTCCGTAAAAACGAAGGATTTCTAACTTCTATTCCATGTATTCCTATTCCGGAATACGGTCAATCGAACGCACCCTTACGCTGCGTGGCGCGAGTCGACTCTGGGACGGATATCAAACATAAAACACGGAAGTGGCCGTAATAAACCTACCCTTCAGGAATTTTTCTCAGCATTTCTCTTGTAGGATTCTGATGTGAGGTATAGTGTAATTCAAAGTTTCTGTTTGTTGACAGTGCGTCAATTTCTTTGTTCATTTGCTGTTGAAGTTCTTCACTTGATAAATCCAGGCACTTGCGACTAAAGATTAACACGTGCTTTCCCGTGAATGCTTCTGCCATCTTAAAAGTTTCTGCTGAAACAATACCGTTTAAAACAGAATATTTTTGAGAGAAAAATTGTAAATTCCTAGGGGAAACGAATTCAACTCCCTTTCGTAAGAGAAAACAAAGAGAAGGCTATTACTTGCGCACGATCGAAACACGAGTGGTGTGGAGTGGGCACTTGGGGTGTCATCGGCTTCAGTCTTACACGAAGTACTACCCTAACTGCTGCCGTTAACAACATGGCGGGCATACAACAGTGTTGGAGTTATGATGATTTTGATCTTGATGACGATGTTTTTGTTTCTCTTGAAGAAGCCATAAGAAAACAAGAAGAAAACTACTTTGGTAACCCGAAGCATTATATGCTATTTTCTGGAGCTGCAATGGGAAGTGATACCTATTGGCAAAAATTAGGCGCCAAATACGGGGTTCGTGTGAAGGCATTTTCCTTCAAGACTCATAACAGGAAGCTTGTGGTAGAGTTGTTCTCTCCGATGAGCAATTGCAACAGGCTGATGACTTCTTACACATGGCAAACAAAACTTTAAAACGACGTTTCCCAACCGGAAAATCCTACGTAAATAATTTACTTCGAAGGAACTGGCACCAAGTCAAGGATACCAGTGCAGTGTTTGCAATTGGAAAAATTAGCGTCCACGGGAATATAGTTGAGGGCGGCACTGGGTGGGCTGTGCAGATGGCTGTGGACGCCAGGAAACCCGTTTACGTGTTTGACATTGTCAGCAGTGGGTGGAAAATGTATGACTAAATGGCAAGAAGAAGTTTTCAATTTTTAAGACTGTCCCGAGACTGTCCTTAAATTTTACTGGAATCGGCACAAGAGCATTGCCTGAGAATGGGAAAGCTGCTATTGAAAAAGTATTCCAAGAAACGTTTGGGAAATTGCCAAGATAGGAGTTACAAATTATATTGAGTTACCTACATGTAATAATGTATATAATCCCTCACTTATAATTACACTGATATGAGTTTGCCAATCAGCAAGTTTAGTTTGCAGGTCTAATCACAGGTCACTGTTTTTCCAGTTTGTAACCACCCCTAATGCGTTTCTAGTTCTAACATGAGGACTAAAAGCTATACTGAGATAAAGTTTAGGCCAAAGATTAGCATTAGGAAAGTGTTAGCCTAGGGTTCTTTCAGTATTGGCGAAACAGTACTTTTGATTGGACCATTGAAATACACTTACTTTTGATTCTAGAAGACAGTTATAGGGTAGTGTCTACTTAGCTCCCCAAGTGCTCTCCTTCCACTTCACCCACTCGGTCTGAATAACATTGCTTCTTGCAACTCCAGCAGAACGACTGCCCTAAAACTTATTTTTCACAATATTCTTGTCATTCTGAGAATGAAAATGTGATTGAGGGCAAACGTTTGAGTGCCACTCCATGGAGTACCCTAATAATAGTTAAGAAGGAAGAAAAATATAAATGAATAATTTTTGGAAGTTTAATGTCCTTTAACTGTACATACCTTGAATGAGTTCAAACTTCCACTGGGCTGGTCTCGTAGTGGACAGCTGCCATTTTGTAAAAAGATAATCATTCTGCTTGCTACTACCCAGAAAAGTAAATGTGCTTTGTCAAACGTCAGACATGGAAGGACAGAGGCAGGTTTTATAATGACTGAAATTTTTGCGTCACAAATTGGGGAACCTTTGTTTTTCTCCAGGTACTCTGTTTTTCCCCTCTCCTCAAAAACCAATGTTTGATTAATTTAATTTGCATTGATTTGAGTTGATTTACACGGTACTCAATTAATGTGCCCCGTGCAGTGCTAGAAGACTAGACACTTCAGAGGAGCAAGATGCCAGGATTAAAAATACTTGATTTATTAGAGAAAGAGGAGGTGGTGGTCGAAGACAAAACTAAAAAACGAAGAAAACTAAAACATTATTACCCCTTTGACGTCCAAACCCATTTAAACATGTTTTCAAGACCAGCAAAAAGACAAGGATTGCAAAGATTCATGACTTAAGATGTTTTCCTTCTGGTGTTAGTAAGGGATTTATGTCACCCAAAATACGTCCGAAAAGGTTCAGGACTTTAGAGAAACGGATCCTTGTCCTCCCAGATACGAAATTTCTAACTTAATGTGGCTTACTACAGTTTTCCGACTCAGGAAAAGGATCAAGATTTTAAATTCTGTGAAACTGAAGCAACAGCATGTCTCTTCTGAAGTGTTAGTCTCTGTAATTGATGTAAAATGTAATTTTACCTGACAAATAATTGCATATCAGGGGAAAATACGAATTATTTAAAGGCCATGTTACACGAGGCAATTTTCCTTGCAACTCACAACGCAACGATGACGAATAAAAAACCTTTCAAGTTGCAGAGGGTATGTTACACGTTGGCAACTTCTTTCGCAACTTGCAACGCGTACAATAACAAACAAGATGGCGGACGCTGGCGGACGCGCTAAGTCCCTGAAAGATGAGCATTGCGAGTTGCAGAGGGGATGTCACACGCAAGCAACTTGTCTCACAACGTTGCGAAAAGTAGAGGGTCATTCTACTTTTGTCGCAACTCGCAACGCAACAATTGCAGTTGCAAAATGGGGTGTTACATGTGAATTTTTCTCGCAACTTGCAACGCAACGTTTGTTGCGATGCGAGTTGCAAGAAAAATTGCCTCGTGTAACATGGCCTTAACAATTATTCGCTGAAGGCGAAGTGATTATCGGTGAATATTCTGAATGATTTCGGTGAATATTCTGAATGATTTGGTCCGGTTGATCCGGGTACTGAGTGGGAAGTAAAATGTAAGGAAGGGTGATTTCATGTTCATTAGGGTCTTATCAGAACAGACTCATATCACCGACGCATTAGTTGAACCTTTTCAAATTTTTACTCTACGTGGTTTTATTTACTTATTTTCGCTGCCGTTAATGGTTACTGTCGGTTGAGCAGGGCTACCACAAAGGCGTTGCTGATCACGGTGAACCCTTGAGAAGAATGCCTAGTGCCAAGTACCTAGTCTTAATTATGCGTGGCAACAAGACAAGTTTCCGTTCAAACACTGTTTTCGCTTAAAGTGCCCCTGTGACCAAAAAATCAATTCATATTTTTCTTTGGATTTCAAAACTATGTTAACAAAACACTAAGTGACCCACGTTTTAAGCCTTGATTTCAGAAAGACACCTTTATTTTAACAGTAATTTTCCTATTTAATGGTCCGCCATTACTAACATTATGTTCTTGAGAGAGCTGGATCGAGGAGAAAATGACGTCAAAGGCTCACTAGTTTAAGAATGCAATACGTGTGTACGCCGTAGAATTAATATGCAGCACGGGGGTTTTGGGCTTTCAGACTTTTAAACTCACGCTTTGCATATATAATAAGCTGCGTTCACACGCTGAAATTTTAAGCTAGTGAACCTCTGACGTCACTTTTCCCTGGATCCAACCGTCTGAGGTCCAATCGGCCAGTTTTGAACGTGATTAATGGCGGGACCGTGAAATCCAAAACTTATACTCAAAGTAAATGGCCTTTGGATAAAAATCAAAGCTCAAAATTTTGCCAGTCAGGTGTTAAGCAAACACATTTTCAAAATCTGAAGGAAAGAAGAAAGTGGTTTTTTTGATCACAGGGGCACTTTAATAGTCTTATAACGGAAGATTCAAAAGGATCTCGAGCCTCCTTTTTGACAAAGACTTTGCTGATGAAGTTCGATTGTGCCGAGCAAAATATCTGAAAGCCAAGGTTGCCACCGCCGGTTGGGGAAAAATCAGGGAAAAACAAAAAAATTTTCAAGGTCAGGCAAAAGCCAGGAAATTTTGCAAAAAGTCAGGAAAAATCTTTTATATTGTCAAAGTCAGTGAAAAGTCAGGAAATTTTAGTAAACAGTTCACAAGATTTTGCGCACTAAATCCTGTTAAAAGCACAAAGAGAAAAATATTGATGGCCTTCAAAAGAAGCTGAAGCAAATGTGATTATTCAACTCATTTAAAGTCAGTGAAAATTGTTTAGAGGTCAGGGAAAGTTATGGAGAAGTCATGGAATTTTTTTGTTACTGATGAGTGGAAACCCTGTGAAACATACTTCCTTAAATGTCTTTATTTTGTTTTTCTTTTCGTTTCCAGCAATTTTTTTTATTATTCCTTTTTTCAATCATAAATAATATTAACTACACAAAAAGTGTTCGGTCATCATTGTAAAGGGAGGTAAAACTTCCGATGTAAAAGATTTATTTTGGCCGATTAGTTAAGGCACGCCCGATTTTTTCCTCCTCCTCCGTACCGCCTTGCTTTCGTATGGAAACTCTCAAGAATAAGTGATTCAGACGGTCCTATGGAAGGATCATTCCGGACAAAACGTTACAGGTGTAGTGATGGGTGCTTCTGTGTCCCGCACGACACGCCAGGTTAAGCAACTACGAATACAACTCCACACACCCTTACACGTTCTGCATGCTTGTATAGAAAGGCTGGACGATCTAGAATATTCTATATATTACATAGAATGTAGGCAGTGTGGTCCAGTGGTTAGGGCGTTGGGTTAGGGCTGCTCCGGGTTCAAATCACGTTCTAACCTCTGGCTTGGATTTGTTTCCGGTTGTCCCTGATTAAACTCCACCACTCTTTGTAAATAGCCAACTGGTTGCCTCCTGCCAGTTGGGGTTCTTAATGATGTTTCTGTTAAGTTTGAATTGTTACTTTCACCTTGCATTGTTAACAGTGGAGTGCCTGTAAACTAGCTTGATAGCTAAGTATACTTCCACTATATAGAAAGCACTTACATTTACATTTTTACATCCTACATTTCTATTTTTAGACCTTCATAGAGTAGGCAATGGGGTCTCTATGGGATTGATGAACCAAGTCCCAAATGGAGTCAATGAAGCTAGGGCTCCCAAAGAACATTCATTTACTTATCTGGGCGCGGTTGTTCTAGAGCCGATTAACGATAATCCCAGATTAACGCTGACATTCGGCAAAACTTTATATTAGACGAAGTCAATCTTGAAAAATATATATAAGCAAAAGATACTTTCACCAAATAGTTGAAAGTATGAGACAAAACTGGTTTATGTTAATCCTGCATTAAGTTAATCTGCTTTCGGACATGTAACCGGGCCCTGGAATCAGTGGAATGTCCGAAATTGTCTGCTCTAATAAAACTGAGCAGTTATTTGGTCTAATAGTAAGCAACCGTCTACTAACCATTAACCACTGCGACTTTTTCCCATTTTCTTACTCATATGCCGCTAAACATGAATATGCCCGTGGAGGGAACAGGTGAAAATAGCCATTATATGACTTGTCAAGATAACATGACTTTTTCATTAAAATTGTCACGTAAACTTTCAGTAAAAAAACAAACGTCCGAACACTAAACTGAAGAAACAATTACAGTTCGTGACAATTCAGAAAGGTTTAAACAGAAAAGCGCGCAAAAAAAGACGGAAACAAATGGTTTTAGACTCTGTAGGTGAATTTTTAAAATAAATCGAGAATTAGGCCACTTTGTTCAATAAATTGAAAAAAAGGCAGATTTTTTCAAACCTAACTGCGGCTTAAGATTAAACTTCATGTTGATACAATTGGTTGCTCTACTTAAACCAGCCGCACACTTCAAATTTTGTTGAAACCCCTGAGAATATAAAATGCAGCGTCTGTTAAAATATTGAATTATTCTCTGCATATCTCTAGACATGGAAATGGCATGGCCCACACAAGGAATAAAAAAGACTCCCGTTAGCATGGTGATCTAATCTAAACTGAAATAACTGACGAGGTTGTATCTTAATTTGGTGTTGTATCTCCACTCGTCAGGCCAATTTTAATTGCAATAACTGTGGCGTCATCGGATGTCAGAAAACTGCACGCTATGTACATGAGCAAATTAGGCATCCACCATAAGTACTCAGTTTCTAGACAGAACAAGCTTAAACGACGATATCGTTTGCTCAGTATGACACATCCAGGTAATCGTTTTCTTACATCGTAAACAACATATTTACTTTGGGCCCTCTTTCAATTTATATAGATCATTAGAAAAACAATTCCTTTAATTGTCATGACCGACTGATGAATAAATGATGCCTTCAAAAGACATTTAACGTATATAAGGGCGACAAACCTTTCGCGATCGACCAAGTTTTCTTAGAGCCCTATCTGGCTTTATGGTGTCTGATGTTCCAAACATGAGACGCTATCGCCCTTTTGTTCTCGACTGCCTGGTTATCTCCTTTCTTTGGCTGGCTTGCCTTAAGATCAAAACACTTGCTAATCAAGGTGAGAAAAAAAGTTCTTGTCAACATCTAATTCAGGAACTCTTATAGAGCATGGAAGGTGATGCGATGCATATAGTTCTAAACTAAATTAACTATGAGAGTGTGATGTGAAGTGCTATTTTCTACCCATGTAAACCATGTGAGCGTTAGCCCTACTAATGGAAATGGGCCCACACAAGGGCAGAGAAAAACTCTGACCTGGGTGGGAATGCCGTGAATTTGACATCTTCAATTCCTACGACCTGCTCCCGTCTGACCTTGTAGCTCAGCCGGTAGAGCAGCGGTGATCTAACCCGAAGGTCGTGGGTTCATTTTCCACCCTGGTCAGAGTTTTTCTCTGTCCTTGTGCGGGCCCATTTCTATTAGTAGGGCTAACGCTCACATGGGTTACATGGGTAGAAAATAGCACTTCACATCACATTCTCATAGTTAATTCAGTCTGTTGAAATATAAGTGCTACACGGCCAACGTTTGCATAAACGTAACCCCTAGTTCAAAACTAAGTTTGACAACTTTTGTAACATTGGGCATCAATTCATCATAAGCCATTCCGTCGTAGAAATTAGATAATAGGGAGCTTAAGCAACGACAACGGCGACGGCAACGAGAACGTCAAAAATGTGCATATTTAGTAGGCAAAAACAATAGCTTTGCACGCCCTGCACGTGTGTTTTTCACTTTTGTCCATTTCATTGCCGTCGTCAGCAAAACTACAACGTCAAATAGCCAAATTTTAGGTTTTATGGAAAACGTCATTACTTGAGGATAAATTTTCATTTTCTGCCCTAAATTGAGCGTTGTTCCTACCAGCGTCATTTTTGAGGAACTACCACACCCCCGTCATATTAAAAAAGTTGAAATATTAACGAAGCGATTACAATAACGCGAATTTATATTTTGAGATGACGTTCTCGTTGCCGTCGCCGTTGTCGTTGCTTAAGCTCCCTATTCAATGCTCTGGAGACAAAACGATTTTGAAAAAGAGATTACAAGAAAAGATCACGTGTCATAAACTCTAAAGTCACGTGAATATCATTGTCTTTCGTTAATTTACTGTTTCATTTATTTCATTTGAGCAGTATGTGAAGCCATGTCACTCCAGTTTGTCACACTTTAAGCTTGTGTCTAACGGCAAAAAGCTCAAGCGTTTGAAGAGTCTTTCAAACTCGGAAACCACAGGCATTGACAAAATCTCTGGAACAAAGTTGAAAATTGCGACTTATGCTATTTCTCCATCATTAACATATATATTCAAAAACGCCATCGTCTCGAGCAGCTTCCCTGAAGATTGGAAAATTGCCAGGGTCTTGCTTCTTTTCTTCCGATCTCTATCTTGCCAGTAATAACCAAAGTAACGGAAAAAAGTATCTACGTCAAGGTTGTTGGTTTCGAAGCTAATTACCGCGGGCGACTTTTCCTCGAAGCCTGGCACTCTACTTTGGACCCGAACGCTGGGAACGATCCTATCGAACTTCCAGAAGCCTACAAAGGCATCGCGCGAGCATGAATTGCATGGCCGGTTCATTTTATACCGGCCGTCAATCACAGGATTCTGCTGCGCAAGTTTGAACTATATGGTATCACTGCACTTGGAGCAAACTCAAGTCAAAATTATTTGCAGTTAAATGATACGATGTCATCTGAAAGACAAATTACCTGTGGTATTCCTCAAGGGTCTATTCTTGGCCCTCTTTTCTTCCTCTTAGGCGTAAATGAAATTAAGTCTAAATGTAGCAAAAACAGAATATATGCAAATCCGTTCTAACTACAAGCTAACAAACTTACAGTCTCAAATGTGTATTGAAATTAAAGGAGGAAAATCTTAAACAGTTTTACCACAGTAGGGTTCTTGGCAAAGAAATCGACCAGCATCTATCTTAGATTATCTAGTTCGGGAGTAGGAGGTTTGAGACGAATTCAGGAGTTTGTCGAGAGAGGCACTCTAGTTTCAATATATAATGCTTTAATCCAGCCACACTATAAGTGAAGTATGGGATACCCTAGGGAAAGGGCTCTCTAATGGGCTCCAGAAACTTCCAATAGATCAGCTCGACTGATTAATGAATCTATTCAATGCCACCGAGGCTTTAGGTCTCTTAGGCTGGGAAAATCTAGAAACTCAACGGGCTAAGGCAAAGATACTGTATAAAATAGTCAATGGGTTGGCTCCTTAATGCCTTACTGATCTTTTCATAAGTAAGAATGATATATCACATCATAAACTTAGGAAATCCTTCACCTCACTGCAGTTACCGCTACCCAAAACTGAATATCGAAAAAAAAAACGTTTTTCCTATAGTGGAGCAAAATTGTGGAACTCGCTTTCTGCTACACTTCGACGGTGGATCTGACACCCTTTCAATCTTTAATAATAAAATTAATGCGCACACCTTTAGCTGATTTTGCTCCTCTCCTCCTATGGAGAAAGTCGAAATATTTTTAGTGAATAGAATTATTAGCTGGTAATTTATAGTAAGTAAAAAAAAATTAAGAAACTTTAAATAATTGTAAATAGTTTTAAGTTAGTAGATTTGCTCGTTTTATTGTTACCACACGTCTCTTGTGGAAATCAACTTTTAGGGATAATTGTAAAGTTTTGCTTGCTTGCTTGCTTGCTTGCTTTCTTACTTACTGTGAAGATCTCTAGATTGTTTGAAAGAATTCATGCAGGGGTTTCAATAACTTCTGAAATAGCCGTTCATGATAGCTCATTGAAGACGGCAGTTTGAGAAGTTTATGATAGCATTTTTAGTGAAAATCAAGGCAAACTAGCCGGCGGTGTGAGGCAAAGCAGGCGGCGGTATACCGCCGGTAACCGGCTTCTATTGAAACCCCTGATTCATGATAGCTTGTTTCGAGACTTGTTGCTCGAAGTGGTAAAACTGCCTGCTTCGGCCGGGTTGTTGGGATCATGAAAACAGCCTGGGAATACATTGTCAAGAAAGTTTAATTTTATGATGCAAACCAAGTTGAAAGTTGAAAAGTTATCGCCTATTCCTTAATTTCCGCCAATATTTGTGACCTTCGGCTGTTAGTGATGTCTGCAAATCATCTTTCCTAATTTGCTTGTGTAAAATTGCAACATTTGCACTAGATAAGCGTCAGTGACTTGTGCCATTGTTCGTAGATCGTTCTTGTCGAACCATCCACCTTCTTCCAGTACAAACGGGCCGATACTTTGAAGGACACGTGTTTATGAATCTCACTGTTGGAAAGACGGATGTGAACATTGGTGTCTCATGGCAAACAAATGTGTGTCCGTCAACATTGGTAGCGGAAAATCTCCAAGCAGCGTCATCTGTGAACTGAGTGATTCGGACCACTGCCAGCACCCGAAAGATCTCAAGCCAAGACAGGGTTGGACATACAGAGGCGCAAAGGTATCTCATTTTAAATTGAAACGATTGGGCAGATTTCACCCCTTCTCAGCATAACTGAAGTGGTGTGGGTATTGTTTTGCTTTCACGGTTGTCAGGCTAAATCTCAGTTTTATCTCAGCTTTTACTTCCCGCATCAAAGTTATTCGTTTATGGGATGTGAAACTAATTACACTCACCAATAGTGCAGCCAAACGTGGAAATGACATGGCTAATCCTATAAAACGATTATCGATATCTTAATCTACTACAGTGTTGGGAAACGATTGAGTATATGTTAACAGGGAAGGCAAACCAAAAAGTAAGACAAATATCTCGCGACTCATACATTTGAGCCAAGGAACTTCGTGCTCTGAACTGAATTCGATATATTATGATTATCTTACCTCATCAGAATCCTTGCTGTTACAATCCATGCCACAACAATGAAAGTGTCTTTTGGGATACACTGAGAAGAACTATGCCTGTGAGTGTCCACAGGGATTTACAGGAGAAGAGTTCGAAAACGGTAAGGACAGGCTAATGTCATCATCTTTTTTGCTGCTTTCCTAGGAACGAAATACGTCTACGTTTAAGTGTGGCAAGCTATTCGTTTGAAGAAGGAAAGAGCAAGGTTCTGCGACAAGCAGAAGTGATTTTATAAAAACGGACTTTCATGTTCAAGTGCAAAAGCAGTTGTGTTCCTCGCTTGTTAGCCGTATTGGAAAATTCAATAGCCTGAGTTCATTTCGATCTTCGCTTTTTTGGCCAAAGGTGTGGTCAGAAGTATCAGTCCGATCATAAATAGGCTGGTATTTCTGTCGCTGTTATAGCCACATTCAAATGCAAAAGTCATTGAGGCGTCTTTCGAAACAGTCATCATAGTTGATGATGGTGAACACAAGATCAAAGTGATTGCTCGATGATTTTTATCTAACTTTGAAACTTTGCATACCTGTATCCATTCCTCATTCAGATATCGATGAATGCAACACCGGCGGAGCCATGATTGCATTGAAAATGCAACTTGACAAATA
>NC_090895.1:3222753-3266742 GCF_036669925.1 Montipora capricornis | reverse complement strand
TCTTCATCAACTGATGTAATATACCAGGAAAAGTATACTTGGGTGTATTAACCATAACGGAAATTTATTGCTTTGAATTAAGCACAAAACCGCTCTGCTGCGAAGTTGGTCCTTAAACGCTCAACTCTTACCTTGATGTTCCAACCCAGTAGAACAAACGTCTTTCTTTCCTGAACTATTATATGGAAGAAGCAAATGCCAAAGGCTAATTTACACATGTCTCACCAACACCTGTGAAACACAAACAAGAAAAAGGTGAGCTCACCAGTTTACGAGTACATGAATGAAGCACTATTAAGTCTTAACCGAATCAAACCCAGGTTAATTAAATATAACGTGCGGGGTTTGTTTCCCTTGGATTTCGTAAAAACTAGTTTCCTGTTTAAAAAATTCTGAAAGAAGTTAAGTGGGCCATTTCCGCGTCGCTGTTTGTCTCAGTTTCGAATTGAGTCTTGGTGCTCAACTATTGAAAGGGAAATGAGTTTGATTTGCATAAAAACGCGCAACTCATTTCCATTTGAATGGTTGAACACCAGAACTCGCTTTGAAACCGAGGCATGCAGCAACTCAAAAATGGGCTTTTGGGGGCGAGCATTGACGCGAGGAGAGACTGGGGAGAGAGGGTCTCTTTGGGCCAGTCTTTTCTCATGTTCTTTCTTCTTCCCAACATTTTGCACCTTTTTGCAGCCTGAAACCTCTGGAAATGGCTATTAAAAGTTAAATATGATAGGACGAGGAACATGTAGCATAAGAATAACCAAAAAGCAAAGAACTTACTATGATTCTAAAATGTGTCAGCACTGAGTTCACCAAAAGCTCTTTCAACTTTAGCTCTGAGTCCCTTAGGTGACTCATTCGTCACTTTAACACTGTTCTGCAGAGTTAGTTGGCATGGAACTCAGACACAGCGGAAGTCTTCGAGTACTTCCACTTCGATTCCCGGCTGAAAAGGTAATTGATGAGCATTTCCATGGCTAACAGCCAGGAAGCGGCAAGATGGAAATTCCTGAAAACGAAATGTAAAGAAAATGAAAACCAAAAAATACCCATTACCTCTGTTCTCATCAAAGAGTTCAGAGTTCAGTCTTGACGACGTACACAAGCTGAAAAAAAAACTATGCATGAGCCATGCATAAAATGAATGGCTTGTGCTACAGACAGTAAGGAGACGAGAAAATCATGGAGCCTTTTAAAACGCAATGAAAAGTTAAATGTTGCAATTCCTTTGGGGGTCTTCTACCCGCAAGGAATAGTTACATAAGAGCTCTACAAACGGTTGCCCTCTTACTTGCCTTCCTTCTCACCAAATTAAGCAGTTAAGGTAGATTTGACACAAAAATGACAGTTGACAAGCATGTCAATCACTAACGAAAAATCAAAGTAGACACCAAGTCAAGCTAACAAAAGCATGTGAACCCAAAATAATTTTTTTTTTTTTTTGCTTCGCGAAGAGATTAGTGTCTATAGATGAAAGAGTTTGTCAGCTTCTGTTTGACATGTGTCGCCCTTGCCAAGCCCACTTTAAGGCAAAACCGTTGTTTAACACGAACTCTAACTTGAGCAAAACAAAATAAAACAATACCAAAAACTCATTTTGTTTGCCATTTATTTTGCAGTTTTACTGGGGTGAGAGGGTCCTGTCATGACATTTGGAGGCAGTACCCCACTGTTGTTCGCTGCAGCACCTTTCCAAGCGCAAATTTTAAATTTTAGACTACACCTTTCCTCAATCAAATTGCAGCCTTACAGGTCATCACGAAAAACTTCTCCTCTTACTTTCTAGTAGTCACACAATGCTACTTCTGTTACGACCAAATCCTACTGCGTAGCAAACTCAGAGGGTGCATTTTGTAACCAAACTAACGGCTTGTTAGGACATCGAAAAGATTGCTGCATGACGACTCAAGACTGGTTGAAATTTGACCAATCAGTAAAGAAACACCCCTAATCCTCAAGGCTTTACTTAAGTCGGTTTACTTAAGTTAGGAGGCAGTGTGCTTATGGCACTTGCCTTGAGATTCGGAGATCCCGGGTTGACCCGCTCTGACCACTGGTTGAATTTGTTCGTGGTAGTCCCTGGTTCACCTTCCGGTCGCACTTGTAAATAGCTGACTGATTTGCCTCCGGCCAATTGGGACAGTTGTTGTTGTTGTTGTTGTTCTGTTCTGTCGTTTCGTTGTGTTTCATTGGCCCTGAAAAGCCCCTATGGCAATATGTATTGTATTGTATTGTATTGTATTAAGTCTCACCTTTCGCTGTAGCTCATTTCTCGGGCGAATCTCAGGAAGGAGTACGTGGGGTCCGACCCAGTCAATAACATGAAAACAAGAGGCGTGATGGTGGGTCCCACATAAGCATAAAGTGATTAGAGAGTTCTTTGATACGAGCCTATAGAAACAACGGTAGGCAGTTAATAAGCCAATCAAAGGCAAGTGCATCCACCTGCCTCAGAGCGCTGGACAATACGCTGTTGTGACGTCAAGGTAGCATGTGGTATGTTCAACTTTCAACTAAACATTTTTTCAATAAACCACTTTCAACTTTTTAACTAGCCACTGAGTGTTAAAAGGCAAAAATCAAACCAAACAAAGCCTGTACAAGACTGCAGATAAGTCTTGAGAATAAGAGACAGAGATGAAGATTAGGGAAGGGAGGGTAAAAAAACTGTCTTCCTTCTTCTCCAGACCCCCAATATTGCTCTCCGGTGTTATTAAGGTGGTTCAAACCAGTTTCAACGCTTCCAGGTGATGCTCTTATTAGAAGGATCGGCACCACAACGTTGTATCATGTATTAGCAATATTGTGGTACCAAATGAAACACGAATCATTGCTGAGCAAGATACAGTCATTTTTGTGATGTAATATGTCACCGTGGCAACGAGCAAGCCCTGTAAAAACACCCTTTATTTTGTCTTTAGTTGCTTATATCTCAAAAACGAACACGGTGACCCCCATTTTTTATTTCTGAAAAGTAATCAGAAGGGCAAGATGAAACTTTCTGCAAAGTGTAAAAAACTTCTACCCTTAATTCTGTGATTTTTTAAAGTGGCTCTGAATCCGCTGGACAGAATTTTTTAAAACTTTGCCGGAAGTTTCATCGTGGCCTTCTAATCTTTTTTCAGCAATAAAAAAGGGAGGTTATAAATTTATTTTTTTAGATATGAGCAACTAAATCCAAAATATAGGGTGTTTTTGCTGGGCTTTCCCGTTGCCAAGGTAACTTATTACATCACAATAATGATCACATCTTGTTTGGAAATAAACGGTGTTTCATATGGTACCATACGTGATACAGTTTTGTAGCGTCATTCGATGTGTCTTCTAAGTGTTGAAACCCTTTCAAGCCTCCTTAAAGTGCCCCTGTTACCAAAAAATCAATTCATGTTTTTCTTTGGATTTCAAAACTATGTTAACAAAACACTAAGTGACCCACGTTTTAAGCCTCGATTTCAAAAAGACACCTTTTTATTTTAACTGTAATTTTCCTATTTAATGGTCCGCCATTACTAACATTTATGTTCTTGAGAGAGCTGGATCGAGGAGAAAATGACGTCAAAGGCTCACTAGTTTAAGAATGCAATACGTGTGTACGCCGCAGAATTAATATGCAGCACGGGGGTTTTGGCCTTTCAGACTTTTAAACTCACGCTTTGCATATATAATAAGTTGCGTTCACACGCTGAAATTTTAAGCTAGTGAGCCTCTGACGTCACTTTTCCCTGGATCCAACCGTCTGAGGTCCAATCGGTCAGTTTTGAATGTGAGTAACGGCGCTCCGTGAAATCCAAAACTTACATTCAAAGTAAACGGCCTTTGGATAAAAATCAAAGCTTAAAATTTTGCCAGTCAGGTGTTAAGCAAACACACTTGCAAAATCTGAAGGAAAAAAGGAAGTGGTCTTGTTGATCACAGGGGCACTTTAAGATTTGCGCAAGACAATATTGTGCACAAATAACCCTACGTTCTTTAGGCAGCAGAAGGAACGAATAAACCGGAAGGTGCAGCTTTTAATGTTTGGAATGCCAGCATTACACAGATCGGCAGATTTTAGATCATCATTTCCACCAAAATTCATGGCCTGGATTAATTAATTAATTATTCATAATAAATAGCCCGGCATTAACAGTGATGTCCCACTTCTTACTGGAATGACTGGCAAGGCTCTTATGTGATTGTGCGGGAAAATAATTGTTTGGTCTGTGAATTAGCACGGTAAAAAATAAATAGAAAATGTACCGTTACAGTTATAGGTTTAAGACACAAGCGACAGTAACATTACCTTCTCTTCTGTGAAAGCCTTCACAAACACCACGCTCTGAAAACTTGTCAGACACTCGCCAAAACTGACTTGCAGACCTTCAACTTCCTCAGCTGCTTCTGTACTTTCGCTTGTTGCTCTTGTACGGCCATCACCTAAGCTTTCAGAAAGTAATGAAGGGTTTGGGCAAACCTACGAGATCAAAAGCAGAGAATAGGTCATTACTTTATAGACGTCCCTCATGCTCTGCCCCAAGTGGTACAGTATTTCAATGCCTTTCCCATATCTTGTAAAGAGTGCTCATCTAAGTGATCTGATGTCTCTTGTCATCTCCCTTTTTTACTTCTATTCATGTCAGCTCGTGTTTTGCAACCACTTTGAAATAGCGCCAGAATTGTCATATAATTTTCCGAAACTGAAAGAGGGCAAGCAATACCCCCTTCCCTGGCTCATCTAACCCCTGTTTTTTACCCAAACAAGCACAAATAATCCACCCGTGTCTCAGCATTGTTTGGAAAACATGATAAAACTCAATTCACAAGAAAGAGTAATTTTTTTTCTTAACCCTTTCACTCCCAAGAGTGCCACTTATAGATTTTACTCTGTCTAACGCCAAACGATTTTACTCGTCAATGGGGAACCCCACGGGGAGGGAAAGGGTTAAATAACATTGAGTTGAACATTATCTCAACAATTTTTGTCTGGGATTGGAGGTTATTTTCCAGGCTATTTTGCAGATCAGGGGCCGGTTGTTCAAAAGCCAATTAACTCTAATCCCAGATTAAAAATTAACCAAGGAGTTTATTTCTCTGCTCCCAAATGCTGTTCAACGCTGATATTCGGCAAAAATTTACATTAGAATAAGTTTACCTTGAAAAACAAAGAGAAGCGAAAGAAACTGTCACCAAAAAATTTGAAAACATGAAACAAAAGTTAATGCTAATCCTGGATTAAGTTAATCAGCTTTCGAACAACCGGGCCCAGGTAAAGTAATGGAGTATAGGCCACTTTAAATATATTAAAATTTAGCTTGAAAGAGAAGTTTAGAGGACAAAGACAAAGGAAAGTGGATGATATGCTAATCATCTTTCACATTCATTGCAAGTTGTTCCTATTGTTTTTGTCCTCTCTGCTTCACTATCAAGCTGAATATTGATATTTCGAAAATGGCCTATTTCAGACAACTTTGCTGAAGACTATGAGGGTAGGATCCCTTCATTACTGAAACAATATCCTCCAAAACAGCAGCAAGAACAACAATAACCATTACCAAAAACAAACACATGAACATCATACCTCTATCAATCCTATCTTAACAATGACAGGCTCGCTGACTATTTCCTCCTTCAAGCCAGCTGAAGCTAGTCCTAAAGGAAAAAGGCACAACATTAGAATAACAAAGAAACCGATAAAATGCTAAAATACAGATGCAGTATTGGTCAATCAGACACAGACAATGACATTACCCAATCACAGAGCGAGAAAGCCCTCACATGCAAAAAACTGCCAGTTTTGTCTACTTCCAATTCTTGGTTTACACTCACGTGATTAGGCGGCCATGTTGGTGTACTAAACAAAAGCAAAATGTCGCTCGCGTTTTGCATAATATATAATAGAGCCAAATTCCCAAAAGACATTTTTGTAATTGATCTGTACATCAACATGGCTGCCATGAAGTCTGGTGCAAGCCAAGGATTGCTCCAAAGAAAGGCACTAAGAGTGAGGTGCATCAGTTTTTAAAGATAATGAAGAACAGAAATATCAAATAGACGTTTCCTTGAAATGTGATTTAAGACCCTTTTAAGTACACTTGTGTAATACCACTTGAGTTTCAATCGAGTATCGTAAAACCAAAACCAAAGTAATTGCTTTGGCCAACAAAAAGGGCAGAGACCATCCAGTAAACCAATCAAAACTCGAAGTAATTACACGTAGCTGACACAAAGCACGGGAAAATGTGCACGCACGAGCCAGGATGGGTTTTGGTTTCACTTCTGATTGGTTGAAAAAATGGTGTGAGAACTTTGAACCAATCACTGAGTGAAGTAGTGCAAAACCAAAGCAATTCCCTAATTACTTTTGACACTCAATTAAAAACCACTTCAACTCAACGGTAACAGCAGTAAGTGATAAATGCCATCACTTTCTAACATGTGTTCTTTTGCTCCCTGCTCTTGCAGCACTGGGTAATCTAACCATAACATCATTACATCCCTCTCCTCCTTGGATAAGGATTAACTAGAAGTATTGCGCGGGGGTAAAGTCTCTTAAATAAAGAAACGAAGTTCTTTGAACGCGCAGTTAAAAGTTTTTAAGTTCAGTTCAAGCTCAAAGCTCTTCAATCAGTCTCTTGGGTTTTGATATTATTGGGTTGGATCTTCCAGAAACTGACTGGGGCAACTTGTCAGGTTTCTCTTCACCACTGTGATGAGTGGTAACAGGAACATCCTCCTGTAAATCAGACAGGACAGGTTCCTTGTGCGAACCGTAAGGCAAACAATGAAACATTGACATGTTCCATGTGATGGTGGCCTCACCAACCCTCTTAGCAGAGATCAAGGAGCCTTTCTTATCTGCAACAAGCAGAGGGTGCAGATTTAAGCGGGTTGAAAGCTTGTTGGTCTTGGTCTGTCTCACAAGAACGATGTCACCAACTTTGAGGCTTCTACCCCTCAAATACCCTAGATAGAACCCTGGTTGTAATCGTAGTCACCATCTTGCAATGCATAATGGAAGGTTAGGGTTCTGCCAGATGTGGCCAAGTGGCTTGTGATGTTAGGACTTGGAAGGGTGTGCCTCACATGTAAATGCGTTCTGTTTGCGAATAACAAGTCTCAACGTTGCTGAGAATGCAGCTACCATATGCGATAGGTCAGTCACCTTGGGTGAGTATTGCACCAAGGCCAATTAACTAAGATCTTAGTGGTTTTGTCTGGCCAGAAGTAAGGCATTGCTGTTTCTGAGAGGGCTTTCTTGACGTTTTTGAATGCTTCTGCTTGCCGTGCGTCCCATGACCAGGTTGTTTGGCTTCTTGTCAGCCTGCGTAGATGCTTGGTCAATGTTGCAAATCCTTTGATGAATCGGGAACTGTATGGAGCCATGTTAAAAAATAAGCGGAGCTCACTTTGGTTTCTGAGTTCGACTGCCTCTTGAGGTGCTTGCACTTTGATGTGGGCTGGGCCTATACCATCTTTGCAGATGTGGCAAAAGAACCCAATGCTGAGTTTGTTAAACTCACTGTTCTGTGGTTTGAGAATAAGGCCTGATTCGTGTAGCGTTTTGTAGTCGGCTCCTGTTTCCATAAGTTTGTAAGGGCCTGTTCACATGGAAGTAGGGGACCCCAGGTAGGTGAGGTACCCCACCCTCCCGTAGTTAAAACAAGTGAGCCTTCAGGTGCAATATTAAAAGCCCGGGGTGACATTTCTAAATATTCAAACTAAAGATAAATGCCCAAATGAACATCACACCAGTCAGGAGGGGTACCCCACCTTCAGCATTCATATGGAGAAAACTCACCCCACCTAAGCGAGTTACCTGGCCTAGTTAACCAGGCAACCTGCCTCACTGAGGTACCCCACCCCTCAGTTGAACACAATCAAGAAAAAAGGAAAATTGTATAGAGAGATTGGTTACCCCACCGAGGGGAGTACCACCGTTAGGACTTGGAAGGGTGTGCCTCACATGTAAATGCGTTCTGTTTGCGAATAACAAGTCTCAACGTTGCTGAGAATGCAGCTACCATATGCGATAGGTCAGTCACCTTGGGTGAGTATTGCACCAAGGCCAATTAACTAAGATCTTAGTGGTTTTGTCTGGCCAGAAGTAAGGCATTGCTGTTTCTGAGAGGGCTTTCTTGACGTTTTTGAATGCTTCTGCTTGCCGTGCGTCCCATGACCAGGTTGTTTGGCTTCTTGTCAGCCTGCGTAGATGCTTGGTCAATGTTGCAAATCCTTTGATGAATCGGGAACTGTATGGAGCCATGTTAAAAAATAAGCGGAGCTCACTTTGGTTTCTGAGTTCGACTGCCTCTTGAGGTGCTTGCACTTTGATGTGGGCTGGGCCTATACCATCTTTGCAGATGTGGCAAAAGAACCCAATGCTGAGTTTGTTAAACTCACTGTTCTGTGGTTTGAGAATAAGGCCTGATTCGTGTAGCGTTTTGTAGTCGGCTCCTGTTTCCATAAGTTTGTAAGGGCCTGTTCACATGGAAGTAGGGGACCCCAGGTAGGTGAGGTACCCCACCCTCCCGTAGTTAAAACAAGTGAGCCTTCAGGTGCAATATTAAAAGCCCGGGGTGACATTTCTAAATATTCAAACTAAAGATAAATGCCCAAATGAACATCACACCAGTCAGGAGGGGTACCCCACCTTCAGCATTCATATGGAGAAAACTCACCCCACCTAAGCGAGTTACCTGGCCTAGTTAACCAGACAACCTGCCTCACTGAGGTACCCCACCCCTCAGTTGAACACAATCAAGAAAAAAGGAAAATTGTATAGAGAGATTGGTTACCCCACCGAGGGGGGGGGGGGGGGGGTACCTCACCCACCCAGGGTCCCCAACCTCCATGTGAACAGGCCCTAAAAGATGTCTTGAACGACTGGACCTGCAGTATGTAGCTGAATAATTTGTATTTTTGTGCCATTCTTGCAACCAGCTGCATTGGCAAATAGATTGAAACTTTTGAGCCATATTTGCCAGCAATTTGTCATGGAACTGAATTCGCCATGAGGGTCAAATGGAGGAATTTCTTTGGTTGATCCTTGTTGCCAACGTAATAACACTTTTAATAACTCAACAGTAACAACAGTAAGAGATAAATCCCATTGCCCTCTAACGTCTGTGTTTGTTAGCTCCCTGCTCTTGGAGCACTCTAGGTAATCTAAACTTTATAGCATTACAACTTGTAAGTTTTATCAATAGTGCTCCTTTCCCAGTAATATTTAGGTGAGAAAAAAAGGAACCAGTCATCCAAGAACTATATATCCATGTCCTTATAAAATCACCGGCTCCAAAACAAAATGGGCTTTTTTTAACCAAGCTCAATCTAGCTAATTTAAAGACAAAGTACAAAATCTTTGAGAATTAGTTTCCAGGAAGCTGAAGTAAATGGCCTTCTTGATGAAGCCACATAAAACTTCACAAAAGATAAAAAAAACATTAAAAGTGAAAAAAAATAGGAAGAATGTTTTAAGAATTTTTAAGACCTTCAGGGTAGTTACCAGAGTTACAAAATCACGATCCACCTAGATTTAAGTGATTACTAAAACAACTCAAACTGATTGAAACAAGTGCAAAAACATCACAGGCCTGGGAATTAGACAGACAAGCCACGATCCTCAGAATACTCCTTCCTCCCTTTATAGAGCTAAGCTTACCGAGCCAAGTTGATGAACACCAAGTTGGTGAAATTTGTGAGAAGGATCTAAAGCCTCTTGTCCAGGTCATATGCCTTCTTGCTGTTTTCAATGCAGGAATTGAACAACTGCCAAAAACAAAAACATGTTTAAGTCAGAAAAAAATAATGTTTCAAGTTTTTGTATGATACTCAGAAATGTGACCACTTGAATGACACTTCAGCAAATGCCAGGGACAAAGTATGATCACAAAAACAGTAGTACAAGAATACATAGAGTAATAAATAACTAAAAAGCCAAAACAAAAAGCTCTCTATTGATTAAAATCTTGTCTTTCTCCAACATAAAATATGATTGCAATAACACAACTGATAAGTACAAAGAAACTATGTTACTAATAAAACTTGCTAAGTGTTATATATTTCAGAGATGTTATCAATGATAACATAAAAGATTAAATTAAGGCAAATAAAGAAAGAAGAGGAGACCATGGAAAGGTATAATTATGAGAAAAATGATTGCTAGTACAGAGCCCTGAGAAGAGTAAGGTTTTGTAGAAGATATGTGTATTTCCAGTAGTCAATTTGGAGTCGGCCGGTGGATGAAATCCTAGTTTGACCATTCAAATGAAAGCTACTGAGCAGTACTTTCCTGTGATGCTTTTCAATTTAATGTACAAGGTACCGGTAGTTCTAACTTTTGAGTCTGTGGGTGGAATCTTAAAATGTGACCATTCAAATGAAAGTTACTGGAGAGTATGTTCCTGTGTTGCCAATTATATTCTAGAAAGATATTTGTTGCTACCTGTTTGAAGTACTTGATACATGGAGTTGATTTCAGCCATGCTCGCTACCACATAGCACATGATGATGACAGATTCACAAGTGGTACATGAAGGTCCTTTTCATGCACAATTGTGATCTTCTCCTCAGTTATTTCTGCCTCTTTTAACCAAATACTGATTACTCCTGAAGTGACTTGTAAACAAACCAATAATTTTTAATTATTAATATTTCCAAAATATCTATCTATCAAGGATTACTCTTTGGGTGAATTGTGAAACCAGTGCAAACATTTTTCAAATGGGGGTTCTGGAGAGTGGATGGATGGGATATAAAGCTAAAAAATCAATATCAACTTCCAGGCCAAGTTCCTCTTTAGAAGCATGGTTGGTGCTAACCATTGGTTAAGTAATTATCAAATCTCTCAATTCACATGGTATTTAAAATGTTAAGCAATAAGCAAACTTTGAGCTACCTAGCCCTTGTTAACTAAAGGCAAATTGACCCCCCGACCTGGATTCAAAGGCTTCCGAAAAGAAGGAGTTTCATTTGCTTTCACACCACTGCCCAAGGGAACGGCTCAGCGTCACCACTCAACCATGCAATTGGCACTTGAGTACACTGTTAGCATGTCCTTTTAGAGTCTTTTCCGTGTAGTCTTCAGTTGGTAACTCTTAAATGATTAGATGTTAGACGTTGCAATATTACAGCAGCCAGGGAACAACACACAGACTTTACGCGCCAGTTGGGTTATAACTTCACCTTAACTAACAACCTCCCCCTAATTTGTACTGGCAAGAGGGGGATGGGATTACAGTCTTAAACAAGAATAATTATTTTAAAATATTGAAGGGCCACAGCCAGGGTGAAACATAGTTGAAATTTAAAAAACGATCTCTGGCTAAAATGATTAAAGACTACGGGGAAACTGGCAGAGCTTTTAATACCCGAAAAAAAGAGCATTTGAGAAACACCAAAACTGCGGCCAAAGGTTCTAGAATTGCTAATCACGCCTGGTCCAACAACCACGCCATTGACTTTGAAAACGCGTCAGTTATTGACAAAGGCACTTTTAGAACAAGAAAAACATTAGAAGCGTGGCCCATACCAGAGTGACACCAAACGCAGATAACAATTCTTGCCCGTTACCTGGGCAATACAACATTCTTTTGAACAAACATTCATAACCATTTACATTTTTATTTCGCAATTCACGCTTCTTATTCAAATTTTCTCATCGCTTTCTTATCATTGATTTTACCCGTCGAAGACTGCAGTTCGGGCAGTCGAAAGCTCATAGTTTTTAATCATTTTAGCCAGAGCTCGTTTTTTAAATTTCAACTAAGAAGAATTATTGTTGCTCTGGGGGTGCATGGATGGCCTCAGTGGTGAAAGCACTCGCCTCCCACCAATGCAGCCCGGGTTTGATTCCCAGACTCAGCATCACATGTGGGTAGAGTTTGTTGGTTTTCTTCTCTGCTCTGAAAGGTTTTTCTCCAGATATTCCAGTTTTCACCTCCCCTGAAAAACCAAACTTTCATCTGATTTGCATTGATTCATTCATTTCAATTTACAGTGTCCCCAATTAGTGCTCCAGCACTAGACGATTAGACACTTAAATGAAGTCCTTTCTTTTCCTTTATCACCTTATTTTAAGGTTTTCAGGATCCTGGCTTCCATAGCTTTCCGCTAGTTATTGTTGGAGTTCATTTGTACGAGCAGCTGATTTCTCTGATCTTCAAGGTCAGGTCTCTCAAGATGTACATCACTACAAAAGGAGAGGAAAAAGCTCTGTGTATACTAAAAAATGAATTGTATTGATGATTACAATAATACTGAAAACAAGGATGATGCAATGACTAAGCTGAAGAAACTGATGGTGATGATGAAGATGATGAAGATGATAATGATGTAACCTCCGCCCTAACAACCTTTGCTGAAAATCTTTCTGGCAAAGAGTATGACATGAGTATCTCGCAAAGAAAAGTTAGTCCTATTGTATTTTACCTTGAACTTCTCTGCAAAACCAGTTCACATATATAAATACCACAATAAGAAGATATAACGAAGAGACAAAATTCTCTGTTACTCCGAGTTTCGTGCTCACGCACTCATCAGACAGTATTTAAAAGGACATGTAATTAAATATTGTCTGATGAGTGCGTGAGCACGAAACTCGGAGTAACAGAGAATTTTGTCTCTTCGTTATATCTTCTTATTCAAAGCTCTACACTTAAAAAGTGTATTGAGCACTGTTTAATGGCATTAGCCACTTTATTACACGTATAAATACCACAATATAAAAGAATCAAAACACAGGCATACTTCCTCTGAAAAGTGGAGAGTGAGGCTGTATCGACGGGCAGTTCAACAGTGGGGAGGAGAATTATCCCCGAGGTTACTGAATAGCTCAAGAATGGAAGTCTGAACCAAGGATTGCTCTAAAAAAAAAAAAAGACGTTTTCAAATTGTTCTTCTGTAAAGGCACTCACTCAAATGGTCTGGGAACCCGTATTGCTTATATCTCTCTACGAGGGGTCCAGAGAACCACATCTCCCTGTTAGATAGAGATAGATAGATAGATAGATAGATAGTTTATTCACCTTAAAAACTTGCAGCCAAAAGCTGAATTGCGGTAAGGCTTACAAATACAAAATTTACAACTGCGCTTAACTACAAACTAATTATAGGACTTATACTACATAAAAATTGTTAAAGAATCACACATTAAAAGCATGCGTCAAATTCCTATTTACAATAAGAAACAAATTTATATCTAGTTCTCAGCTACTATGAACAAAACTTAAAAGAAAACTATTCTTGCATCTTTCAGTTTTACATTTCGGACGAATAAATGTTCTTTTTTCTCTCAGATAGTAGCTTGGTTGGTATCTACTTGGAAGTAGTTTGTGAAGACTGTGAGATTGATTTGCACATATTTCATCGAACAACTTTGCTGCAATTGACGCTCTTCTATCATACAGTGTTGGAAGTCCAGACAGCTCTAGAGCCTTAGCATACGATAGTTCGGGGTAAATAATCTTAATAGCGCGTTTTTGAAGTCTTTCTAGGTCTTCGCTTAGATAACTTGGTAGAGCGCGATGAAAAACTGGGCTGCCGTACTCCAGAATAGAGCGAATGCATGTAATGTAAAATAGAAGAAGCTCTCTTGTGGCTACATGCGATTTCTTAAGCTGTCTAAGAAAATATAATCTTGTTGAAACTTTCCTAACTAGTTCTGACACATGGACATTCCATTTTAAATCACTGCTTATATTGAGTCCTAATAATTTCACACTGTTCACAGTCTCTAGGGTCTGACGGTTCACCCAAATAGGGTCAAACTCTGGTTCGTTTTTTGCAAAGCTAATCCTAAGCTCTTTGCATTTTCTTTCGTTTAACTGAAAACCGTCATTCCTTGCTTGAATAGCAAGATCGTCTACCATTTGCTGAATACAGCTCTTTTGCCCTTTAGTTATTACCTCAGAGATTGTGGTATCATCCACATATTTCCACATCTCTGCCTCTCCTGCTTTCAAATCATTAATCATTATTAAGAATAACCACGGCCCAAGCTTTGTCCCCTGTGGAACACCGGCCGGAATGTAACGCCATTCGGAGAAGCAGTCTTGGGCGAGTTTAACTCTCTGTCTCCTATCCGATAGAAAGTCAACAATCCAGCATAATATGGGGTTCGGAATATCGTAATCTGAAAGTTTACGCACTAAGATATTATGGTCAATAAGATCGAACGCCTTACGGAAATCAAATAAAACCGCTCTAATCGCGGCCGAGTTCCCATCAGAGCTGACGTGCCAGTTATGGATCATGCTGACAAGGGCGTGCGTAGTGCATGATTTAGGTATTGTCCCATATTGCCTTTTGTCGATTTTTTTAAGCACGGCGGGCATCACAAAGTCATGAACAACATAATCTTCTGCAAACTTTGAAAGAATAGGCGTGAGGGAGATAGGGCGAAGGTGCTTGTTGACGTCTTGGATAGGTCTTTGTTTGGGGACAGGGACAATATCTGCCTCTTTCCAAGATAAAGGCAACCGGCCTTCGCGAAAGGAAGAATTCATGATATCCATGATGGGTGGCGCCAAAAGATCTGCATTCTCCTTTAGAAGCCATCCGGGAATACCGTCCGGTCCTTGTGCCTTGGCTGGATTAATAGAGCATAACTTTCTAAAGATAGAAAACTCTGATAGCGGTGGAAAATCATCATTCATAGTTCTGCTCGAAGACACAAAGGCGTCCCCTCTAAATGGATTGTGGGTAAGCGGTACAAAGACCTCCATTGGGGCTAGGAAAGTTGTGTTAATGTGGTTTGCAAGATCATCTGCTGATAGACCACGAGCACCTTCTAAGTGATGAACGGACTTTAAAATATTATCACGTGACCCAGAGGGCCCTTCCATTCCGCTGAGTCTCTTGATTTCGCCCCACCACTTAGCTGGGGAACACCCCTTTAGGTGTTGCACTTTACATTCGTAGTACTTCGCGCGGCATCTTTTGCGTTCTCGGTTAACAAGGTTTCTCAGGTGGTTAAACTCCGCTCGGTCTCCTCGGCCTAGGGCCTTTTGTCGCTTTCGAATCAAGTCCTTAAGAGTGGAATTAATCCAAGGTGGTTCCGTTCGATGAACAATTTTAGGCTTCATCGGCAAAACGAAATCAAGGCCAGTTTTGATGATCTTTTGTAACATCGACACCTTTTCTTCGCAAGTTGTTATAGCTCTGATCACCGCAGTAACATCGACTTCATTGAGATACGTTCGCATTGCAAGACGGTTACTAGGTCGTAGGTCCCTTGAAATAACAGTATGCATTGATTGCGATGTCTTAGCCCTTTGCTTTGGCTGTACTTCAACTGAGCTATGATCTGAAAGACCAAAAGCGGGACGTTCAACCGGAGTGTCGTAGTAATCCTGAAGGTTGGTGAGAATTAGGTAAGTATTAACCCTCCAGGGAAATGTTGTTTCTCCTACATCCCTATCTGACTGATAGTCACAATACTGGTGCAGATTTATACAGCAAAACTGCCAATTAAAAGGGAAAAGCCAGAATATCATAACGTAAATATTTAATAAATCCAAATGAGATTTGATGCAAGCTCCACAGCTACATGCTCTAAGCTGAAATAAAAACCAAACACAGGCGAACGACTGTGAGATATAATTCCTTGTGATGTAACAAAGCACACTAGAACTATACGAGAAACAAGTGTTCAATGACTGAGCAGCATTGCCTATGCAAAGGCAGTCATGTCAAAGTCAAAGTGATGCTATTACCTATAACATAACCAAATGCATGGGAGGTCTGGCAAAAGAGAGTCAAGAATCGTACAATTTAACTGAAATCATGACAAATTAATGCAAATCAAATCAAATGTTGGTTTTTGAGGAGAAGGAAAACCCCAGTACCTGGATAAAAACCGCTCGGAGCGGCGTAGAGAACCAACAAACTCAACCTTCATATGATGCCAAGTCTGGGAATCGAACCCAGGACTCACTGGTTGGAGGCAAGTGCTCTCTCCACCATGCCAGCTCTGCACCCATAAAAAGCACTCAAAGGTCTGTGCAGACGCCCAATCTGCAGCTTTTAGGATGAGATTAACTGCCAGTCCCCCAGCAGCAGCTGCAGATGTTGAGGAACCTTGGGTTGAATGACCAGAATATCCAAATTCAATTCCTGCCATCCATAAGGGTCTTATCAACCACCGAGAGACTGATTGGCTTGAGATGGCTTTGTGTCCAGGAGAAATAAAGCACACAAGTAGCTGAAAGGATTTACACAAGTCCCTTCTCCTTTCTACATATGCAGCAAGGGTACATGTACAAACCACGCAGATCTTGGCAGATCTTGGAAAGAAGGCCATGCAGAGTGACCAGGTCTGGAGGTTTTGACATTTGTGGCGAGCAAGAACTCCCAGGAATTCTCTCAAGTCCAATGCACACAGTTTGTGGGTTCTGGATGCTGAAGTTAATGCCAACAAAAAAGAATGGTCTTGTAGGATAACTGCCTCAATTTAAGTCACTGCAGAGGTTCCATTTCTTCCAAAAATGACAGGGCAGTGCCCACTTTCCCAGTGGACAACAGGGAGACTCCCTAGCTGCATAGGGCCAATAGGGTTGTGAGTCTAAGAGATAGTGGACTTGTAAAGGGCAATAGTTCTGCACTTCAAGTTCTTTTGTGTAACAAGAGATGCAAGAACTTTGAGGGCATCAGCTGCAAGAGCTGAAATGGGACAGACACTACATGGAGAACACCAGCGAACCCATCCCTTCTAGGGACCTGCATACAGTTTCTGGGTTGATGTTCCCCAACATGCCAATAAGATGTCAATAACTTCCTTTGAAAAGGCTGTTGCTTTGTAATGATCCCAGAAGGGGCCATGATGAAGTGATTGCCACAGAGAGTGCTGCAGGACGAAATGGTAGGAACAACAGAGACAGGTGCTGGGGAAGCAGTAGAGGTGTATCTACAAGCATCTGAAGAAGTTCCATGAACCTTGCTTGTCTGGCCCAATTCGGTGCAAATAAAAGACAAGTTGCTTGGTCGCCTCTGATCTTCTTCAGGATTCAAGGAAGGACCACAAGGGGTGGATTAGACAGGTCCACTTACTCCAATAAAATACTTGACATGTGTACCTGTTGGTTTAAGCGGGACGCAAAGATATCCACCTCCGGTTTGTAAAATGTAAGGCAGATGGATTCGAAGATCTTCTTTTCCATTCCGTTCTGGTTTCTATCTGCCTGGAGGCTGTGTCTGAATGCCAAGAATATGAAGTGCTGCCAAAGATACTCCAGCATCCATCTAGTTCCATCCAAAGCAATATATGTGAAAATTCAACTTAGAAATTTACGGCATTCCCGCAGAAGAAGAAAATGTAGTCTTCCTTATTCTTGAAAAATTCGGGAGCCTCTCAGGACTGAGACTAAACAAGAAAAAAACCAAAGCGATATTGTTGGGATCCGAGAAAAATAAAAAAGGTCCAAGATATTAGAATTTGAGAGTTCAGCAGACACAATTAAAGTTCTAGGAACCTTTTTATCTTACAACATGGAAAGAAATTTGGAATCTAACTTCCTCACCAGAATCCAAAAAATGAAAACGAAATTAAATTTATGGCTATCAAAAGCCCTTACACTTCATGGAAAAGTACTATTACCTAAAACTCTTGGTGTTTCGCAATTAGTACACCTAGCGTCTATGCTTTCAGTCCCTGGCAGTGTCACCAGAACAGTCCAAGCACAGCTATTTTCCTTCTTGTGGAACAATAAGAAAAATAAGATTAAGAGGCAAGTCATGCAACAATCCTTTGAAAAAGGGGTAATCAAATTTGTTGATTTTTCAATTATGATCAAGCCAGTTCCAAAAGGCTCAGGTCAGGGAGCCAATGATAGTTCGAGATCCCCCAGACAGACCATGGTCTGGAATCGGAAGTGAACTGTTCGAGTTCAATGGTATTCATTACTTGCTAAGCGTGGACTATTATTCGAAGTGGATAGAAGTTGCAAAGCTAGATGACCTAACCAGTAACAATGTTATCTGTCACCTGAAGAGTCAATTTGCCAGATATGGCATTCCTGATGAACTTATCAGGGCAATGGTCCCCAGTACGTGAGTTCAGCATTCAAAGAGTTTAGCAGGAGTTACGGGTTTTTGCACACCACGTCAAGCCCCTTATATCCGCAATCCAATGGTGAAGCTGAAAGAGCTGTGCAAACCATTGAGAACCTCCTAAAGAAAGTACAAGATCCCTACAAGGCCTTACTGAATTACAGAAACACTCCCTTGGATGGAATAGGCTTGTCTCCCGCTCAAATTCTTATGGGCCGCAGACTCAAAACTTCTCTTCCAACTAATGCTGAGCTTCTAAAGCCACAGGGAGCCCCAGAAATTAAGCAGCACCTTCAGAAGATCAAAGAGAGAAGTTCTGCTACCATAAGCACTGTCGTAACGAATTGCCGCCTCTAGCCAAAGGTGATAAGGTGACTCTCCAGCAAGATAAGAAATGGGTCCAAGCAACAGTGGTCAACAAGCATCACACGCCCAGGTCATATGTCGTCCAGACACCTGAGGGTCAGAAGTACAGGAGAAATAGGAGACATCTGAACAGGAGCCAAGCATCACGGTCACTCAACAAAGAGTCAAAAGAAAATTCACGAGCTGGTCAAGCAAGTTCACCAACATGTTCCCGCACTAACCATAATGGTAGACTCCACGAAACAGGAGTGATGTCTGATCAGGGACTAAAACCAACAATGCGCAGTCGTTCCGGTCCACTGGTCAAGCAGCCTACATACCTCAAAGACTATGAACAATGAGTTTGAACATTTTTTTTTTAAAGTTTTCAAAGTTTTGTTTATGTCATGTATGCTATCACAAAATGGTGCCTAAGGCATCGTGGGTAATAAAGACCATGAGGAGTTTTTGGAAGACATCGTGAATGTCATGATAAGACATAACAGCGGCTTGGTGTGGGGGCATTATTCTGCAGTGTTGTGTAAGCCGTGGGGGCAATATTCTATCTAGGGGCTGGCTGCCAAAAGTAGAAGCCTTTGGATATCTTCAGCACCCAACCCAACTGTGGTTAAACACATTTAAATGCAATTTAAAGGAGTTGACAACTAAGAGCGCCCATTTTGCTAGTTATCAGTCGTTGGTTTGGAGGTGCATTCACAGTGGTTCCATGCATCATACTCATGGAGTTGGCTCTGGTGGTGTGAGGAGTCCTCCAGTTTGGTTTATGCGAGTTTGTTTTGGCTTTGGCCACGTTTGACCAATTTCATCTATTTATTTTTGGAAAATTGGCAGGTTAGAGGTCTTCCAATTTCACTTACTAAGCCTGCCTTTCTAATCTTGTAAACAAAAAAGAGATTCCATTAAAAACAATAAAAAATATGGGGAACGTTAGATCTAGGAGAGTCTAGGTGTCTATGGGAGTCCACATATGATTGGTCTAAAAGTAACCTGCAACCACAACTGCCTTCTCTCAATAAATGTTTGCAAGATAAAAACACAAGTGGTATTTAAAGCAAGGTTCTTATTCTCCATTGGCAAGAGTTGCAAAACAGACATGGTGGCCCCTGACTCCCAATCTCAGGGTCACTGGTTTGAGGCCAAGTGCTGTCATCGTGTTGTTTCCTTGGACAAGAAACTTTACTCCATAATGTCTCTCTTCACGCAGTTGTATAAATGGGTACCAGAAACACTTACTTCTGGGGGGTAACCCTGTGATAGACTAGCATCCAATCCAGGGGGGGAGTAACTATACTCTCAGTCACTTCACGCTATGGAATCTGGGATAAGCTCTGCATGGCCATGTGGGCCACTTGGCCTGAGAATGACTTTACCTAAGTCTATACATTATTACTAAAAGTAGTACCTTGTAAGATTCTGTTTTCCCATTCCTCCAACACAAGCAGTGCATTTCCACGAGGCTGATGAAAAATACAAGCAATCTGGGATCATAACAACAGTTATTTTGGGTAATAGTGCAGAAAAGCTCACCTTCACCTATTATGCATTATTGCTGCAAAATTGAGTGCCATACCCTATTGGGTATGGAGGGATCATGCGGAAATTCTTATGGGCGTTGTTACCAAGCTGTGGAGCCTTTCGCTCTCCTCTCACTCATGGCCTAAGTCTTGGAAGAAGGCTAATATTCACCTCCTACCCGAGATTGATGTGCCTAAAGAAAATGGCGACTACCGCAGTATCAATGTAATACCGGTTATTGCGAGAGTGTTCGAAAAGGTTGTTTATCACCTCTACGCCAAGGCGTCGCTCCAGAATGAACAAACTGACAATTTCAGCACATCCCACTTCTGACACCACGTAACGTAGCTGTGAGGCAAAGAACTTGACAGAATCTGAAGATTACAACTCATTTAATCACAGTGAAAGCTACGTTGACTACAGTTGATCACAGAACAGAGAGAGGCCGGCCACCATCTGGGAACTTTACTTATCCTGGAGCCCGAGAGCCTAGAACTAACAACATCGTTACAGACTGATAGTGTTGCACGATATGTCGACCGAGATGCAAATCGATGAGTCAATGATGTTCCTCCGATACTCTATTAACATTCAGCCACTTCTCTACCATCACTTGTTACAGCACGTAATCATTCAGGACAATACCCAGAAGATATTGGACGGACAATGGAGTAATCAGTTTGCTGATGCCCTCTGACTGACTTAGTCACGAAATTCATTTTAACCGTCCTCTTTTGCCTTTTATGAATGGAAACAAAGAATATTGTCAGCTAGTGACAGTAGGGTTTGTTCCAGTGTCCCTTGCGTAGAGGTATTACAAAAAAATGTGAGAGTCCCTGGTTTTTCAAAAGTACCTATTAATTATTTTGTGTCATTTGGTAATTCGTTCAACAGAGAATAAGTAAAAAAGACTTGTGTCTTAACTATTACAAATATGGCCAACTTATCAAATGAAAGAAAGTTAACGGAAACAAAAATCTGCGTACCACAGGCAGTCGACCGATATAATTATAACTGAAAGTCAACCAGTATACCGCCAGTTGAGGACTGGCTGCTGAATGTTAACCGATATACCAATCAAGTGTCGACCAAGTATTGACTGACATGTTGAAGGAGTATCGGCCAATACATGGTCAAGCGTCGGTCAATATGTCCACCGAAATGTTGCCCGACACACCGGCGACATGTCAACCATATGTTGGGTGCAATACATGTATCACACTGATGTGCAACCGACATAGCGAGCGACAGTCGGCCATGTGTTGGCTGATACTGAGTCGACATGTCAGCTGATTTGTTGATGGATACTTGCCTGATGGTATAATTTGGTAGATACTCAGTCGACGGGTGTCTATAGGACATATGATCACCTTGGCACTACTGAGTCGACTCCTTCTCATTAATGTTTTGTTTGAAGTAATGAAATAACGCAAATGATATGCCATTATCCCCAGATAAATATTATTATTTCCTACAACAAATGCACAATGGAACAAAATGATGATATTACCTTGATACTATTATAAATGAGTACATACTTGCAATTTCCTGGAAGTTCCAGTCAGCATATGAACGAGGAATGCTTTAAATAGAAGAATATATAAATAGTTTTCCAGGTGAACCCTCAACTCCATATGAGGTTTTAAGAAAGAAATTCAGTCTAAAACAATTAAATAAGCTTATAAGCTTTAAAACCAGACTCAGGAATGAACAGAGTTTGAAATACGTAGTTTTAAGCTGAGATTGCGCTTGTGAGCTTCGAGTTACTTGCGTCAGATAATGAATCTAAATGACTATACTAGTTATGTTTGAGCCAAAATTGCAAAGTCTGAAAATTTGGCGCAAAAATTAGCTTGCCAGGTACCTCAAGCAACCTCTGCCCAAGGAACTCGAGCACCCTAAGCAACCCAAGGACATCAAGCACCTCAACAAATCAAGGAATAAAGCAAGTGGAACAAGGAAAGCACTTCAAGAAACCGAAGCAGCTCGAAAACAAGACAAGCACTAAACCTGCATTTTAACCTGTGGTAGGAATATACATCGGAACGTATACGGTACAATATATTTCCGCATACACCACCTACCAAGGGAAAACGGCTCTGAGCCATTCTTCCCGCAATTATGTCTTCAAGTTTGGAGCATTATTTGGATCAGGTTTGAATTAGTAATGTATTCTCTCATGATTGGTCATTGGAAGTGCGATTTAAAAAGTTGACGTGCAATTTTTTTTTTAGGTTGAAAGAGGGCTTGTTTCAATGAATGGAGACATTTTAGCGGTGAGATTGAAGCACATGCGAAGTTTTATTGCGTGAGTCGAAGTGTAACGAACGTTAAAAAGCGTAAAAGCTCAACCAACTAAGCGATCGACTCATCATTCGTACTTCCGTGCAGGAGGTCACGGGGTCGAAGCCCAGCTGAGGAGCAATTGCCGTCTTACGACCCCAGTTCTATGTAAACTATAGTAATATACAATGTTACGTTCATGTGAATGTCATTCCTGCATGGTGTTGTTGTCTGTCCGTGTAAAATGACGTACATAAAACGTGGACCTCAGGTCCATGGAGCAATCGCTGTGGACCCGGTCCATGGACCATCCCTGTGGACCACCCCTCATTGTAAATTCCACATATTCTAATGGGTTTTTCAGTGACTGATTAACCCATCGAAATCGTCTGGCGTTAGACAGAGTATGGCCGGTATGGCTGGTTTAGGCGTCATAGGTTAACCCATTCACCCCTAGCCTAAACCAGCCATACTTAGTATTTACTCTGTCTAAAGCCAGAGGATTTTACTTGTCAATGGGGAACCCCCAGGAGTCAATGGGTTAAAAGCAGAAAAATTATATGATGAGAGAGAAGTGACCTGTGCACTTGTGGACAATTTAAGCAGGAGCCCATGACTAGGAGTGAACATGAGCCTTTTACAGACCAATCAATTTTTAGACTACCTTTTCCTCAAGAAGACAAAGACAGGTTTGGTCCGGTGATGCTATGACGTCAGGTTAATTTCTTATGATTTGTTATCGGGCTCCTGCAGGAGTCCCATTCGCGGGAAATTCAATCCAAGAATAAATCGCGGTCTGCAAAAGCACTGCAGTTTGCTCCTAGTTATGGGCTACTGATTTAAGCAATTGTCTCTTCTAGGCACCTATATCACCTATTTGGTGGCTCCAAAGGGATTAGTCTATAACATGCACTTCAAATATACATTCATTTCATTCATTGAGTCCTTCACTGCAACAAATGAGCCCAAGAAATTGACCTTCTCTTCACAGCTTAGTTGGTACTGAGAATTGATCGTTCTTGCAGAGGCCATGGGTTCAAATCCTGTTAGAGTCACCAACCTCGTTTCCAGGGTCTGTCTTGTAACTGGCTACAAGAGAAGGCGTGGCGAATGGTACCTCGAAAAATGTGGGTCTCTGACAATTTGAGCAGGATCTCAAAATCTCAAAAGCGTTTTTGATAAGTCTCAAAGTCTCGTTTTTTCATGGTTTGTTTTTACCCTTCTTGAATCTTGAAACTTTTTATGAAGGAGTCTCGGGCTCGGATTTTTAACTAGGATCTTGGTGTCTCGGCGAGTCTCGAGTATTTTAACACCCTTTTAGTGCTGAGGCCATTTTTATTGTCTCTCTGTGCATCAATGCAAGCATTTTAGCTATTTTAAATGCCAAAAAAAAAAATGTAAATGGTTTGTTTATAGCAGAAGTGTGGTTAGCTATCCAGCTAGTTCACCGACACCCCATCTTTAATGGGGACATAGTTTTTCAGTGAGTGATTAACCCATTGACTCCCAGGGGTTCCCCATTGACGAGTAAAATTGTCTGGCGTTAGACAGAGTAAAATATTCAAACTTAAGGGAACAGGATCAAGAACCCCAACTAGCAGGAGGTAACCAGTTGGCTATTTAAAAAGCATGGTAGAGTTGAATCCAGGACAACTGGAAACAAATCCAAACCAGAGGTTAGAATGGGATTTGAACCCAGCTCAGGGTCGCTGAGGGAAACCAAATGCAAACCCAATGCCCTAACCACTGGACCCACCTCACCTCCCTTATTGCTTTTGTCTCATTTGTTTAAGTGCCCTTGTGAAAAAAAATCAATAATCTTATTCATATCTAAACTAAACACTAAGCAACCAAAGTTTTAATCCTTGATTTCAAAAAGACACTTTTTTATTTTAACTGGAATTTTCCTTTTATTTTAATGGTGCGTCATTACTAACTTTAAGATCTTGGGAGAGCTTGATTGAGGAGAAATGATGTGAAAAGCTCACTATAGTTTAAGAATGCAATGCTTGTGTACGCCACAGAATTAATACCCAGCACAGGAGTTTTGGGCTTCCAGACTTTTAAACTCGCGTTTTGCATATATAACAAGCTGCATTCACACGCTGAAATTTTAAGCTAGTGCGCCCTTGAAGTCACTTTTCCCTGGATCCAACCTTCTGAGGTCCAATCGGTCAGTTTTGAACATGGGTAATGGCGGACCATGAAATCAAAGCTGAAATTTTTTGCCAGTCAGGTGTTAAGCAAAGACACTTTGAAAATCTGAAGAAAAAAAGGAAGTGAGTTTTTTTTTAATCACAGGGGTATGTGTATGTCTTACCTTGATCTTGAACATGAAAATGACCATTGAATAGTCTAAACCTCATTGGCTTTGAATGCTACTTGTTTTTTATCACCAAGGGTGTTAAGGAGAATTTATTGATGTGAATGATATTGTCAGTAAAAATTGTGAATATTTCATCGAAGCCTTTGCAGAAGATTGATCAAACAAACATCTGTGTGCTCAATGTTCATTCAAATCAGTATGCTATCCAAAATACTGTAATAATGATTTTGTAAATGTTGCAGGAACTGTTTTCCTTTCAGCATCCTCATGTAGCAAGCTCAAGGCTCCGGGTGAGCAAAGTTCACAATGTGTTTTATGTAACCAAAAGGCCATAACCAGAAGTATTGACGTTTAATTCTCCAAACTGTGAGCGCTGAAGTAGACAAGGTTACACACTACTTTTAGTCTTTTATTATATGGGCTCCAAATGGTACAAAACAATGGAAGGTATAAACTGCAGGTTGTAGGTCATTGTTTCACCATTGCTGAAAGAACCCAAATCTTTACCAATGCTAACATTAAAAAATAATGTTTAAGCCTAAGTTCAGCATTTTTGTGAAAGTTTGGGTTGTTTTAGTTATGGTAGTAATAGTAATTGGAAAATGGATAATTTTGATTGTTTGTTTGCATGGGTGCTTGGATATATACTGTATTCGTTTCTTGTGTGATAATGTAGTTTCTCACATATGCGAGCAATTTGTTGTAAAAAAAAACTACCTAACTAAATATATGTAGTAAATATGGGTAATTTATACTGTTACCTTCCTTATATCAAGGCAGCTCTGAAAAGGTGAGAATTTGTTTCACAATAATTCAAATTCAATTGCTTCCATGTCTTGTATCTGAATCAAATTTTCAATCAAATACAGGGTAATTTGCTATCTAAATGTAAATTGTAAGCTGTGATGGTGATGTACTGTACTTATACTCACCTTGCAGTTACCAGATGCCCAGGTAGAATGTGAGAAGTGGTTCGAACAACCGTATGATGAGATGACCGCAGCCCACTTAAGGTAAAAGAGGTGTAAAATATATAATTAATGGGAGAAGTGTTGGATTAGTGGTTCCAGCACTTTCCTTTGACTATTGTTTGGTGGATTCTATTCACTGGCGTGGCTTCATGTGGGTTCTTTTGGTCCTCTACTCAAGGGGTTTTAGTCTGTATGGTTACTCCGTCCATTGTTCCAATCTCACCAAAGACTGAGATTTCAATCTGCTTTAAGTTGCTATGATTTGTCCTCTCTCTTCAGAGAGAAGAGCAGTTGTGCGCAGCAATTATGTCAACAGCTTTAGATTTGAAGGAAAAAACTGTATTACATTATATGGGCAGTATGCTACATCTGGATGCCAGATCTGAATTTAAACCACAAGCTAGGCAGTGCAGTCATACCTAGCCATGTCTGTGGAATTAGCATAAAACTAAATAAAACTAAAGAAAATGTTGTCCTTCAAATAGCTTCTATAGAATTTATAAAAAAGTGACGACACATTTGAAATTAAATTTACAAGACATGTGTCGTCACTTTTATAAAAATTGTTGTTAGTCTGCTTCTTTCCAGATCTTCTATAGAATCTTGTATAGTCCTATGGTCTGTATCTGTGTGTGTTGTTGTTTGTGACTCTCTAGCATAAGACCTTGAAGGATCTTGCAAATTACCACACAAAATGAATTTCTGCATTCAGCTCAGCAACTGCATGCGTTCTTCCAGTAGCTTCTTCGTTGCACTTCTGAGTCCCTTTGGATACCTGCTTAGGACATCCATTATGATGTTAACTTGGTCAATCTGATAGCTTGGGTATTGCTTCTTTAGTTCCCAGCCTAAGGGGGCATTTGCTGATTTTCGGCCCAGGGACAGTTCATCTCCAGCATAGTGATTGTCTTGTTCTGCTAGTCAATGATCCTAAGGTCTCCTCTGTTGGTGCGCACTTCTTGTGTGGTAGGCGTACACTGGTACATCCCAATATGCCACTGCCTGATTGTTTTCGTAGAGTGGCTTTGGTTGTGTGGGGGAGTACCAAGATGGGTAGTCTCTATAAATTGCTGGTCTTTTAGGCGCTCAAAAAAAGGGATCCTTAGTGCTGCATTATGGCTCTCAAGGTATTAATTTTAGTTTACATGTATGCAAGCTCACTGCAGCCATATTTAGCATGTGTGTTACTGACTCCACTACTTTGTTGCCCATGGCTTTATTTTTCAAACAAATAGGTGCAACCTTGTCAATTTAAAAAATCTCATGCTGCCTTTTAGAAGCAAAATATTGACTGATTAACATAGCATGCATGTTTTATGTTGCTGAAATTGGACTTTTAGCTAGTTAGGGGCACTTTAATGTACAATCCATCTTGTTTATATTGGATAAACTATGGGTTCACAGCACAAAAAAAGTATGTTTGCCCAATGGGTCATTTTGATTTCCTGGATTTACTCAGTACGACCTGTTTGTATATTCTTTAAAAACATGTACTTTATTAGTTATATTATTATGTGTATTCTCAGGGCAGTTTGGGCTGTAGCTAATGCTGATTATGTGGAAGCACGTGCAGCCCAGTCAGTTGTTGTTCAATATCCTTTCATAAAGTAAAACATAATGTGTTGCACAAAGGAGATGAGGTAAGATTAATGTGATCATTGTGCGAACCTTTTTTTATAAGCCCAATGTAATTCCAGGTAGAAACCAAAATATGGAGAAAATCCCATCATTTGATTCAGATGCAAAACTCTACCTGGAAATTCTTATAAAGTTGGGAGTTTAAATCAGCTAGGGTTAAAATTAATTCTGTCGGCCGACTGTTGGCCGACTGTTGGCCGACTGTTGGCCGATTTTGCCACAAACACAGACTACCAGTCAGTCGACAGTCGGCCGACAGTTGGTGATCTGTCGGTAACCTTAGTTTGAAAACAAATGGCTCTATTTGGAGCCACCAAATAAAACAAAGCACTGACCAGCACTTAATTTTGAGCAGATTTAAAGAATCAGACTGGAGGGTACACTTCTGTAGAGATTAATTCAAGTTGGCAGCTTCAGAAAATGTGTACATGTCAAGTTATGTAATTGAAGTGTAGTGGTGGTGCTCTCGACAGGCTGCTCCTTTTTGATAGTTATCCACATTTATTGAAAAAGAAAATAACATGAAAAGATAAAAATAGTAGCACTTGGAAATCAACTTTAGAATGATTAATTACCACCTTGAAACTTTACCTGTACTAGTCTAGATGTCAGAATTTTAAGGGCAGAAAAGTAAGATTGTATAGTGGAGTACCAGTAATTTGTTCTAGCTATAATTATTTCTTTTTTGCAAGTTTTTTGTCTTAACAAGTGAAACATCTTTCACCCGTGCTTTCCAGAGTCAGAAAGATGAAAACTGGTATGTTCATACAATGGAAAAAATTGTCTATTACTTTTCGTCATTGTTACAAAATTTTGCTCTTTTGAGTGTTGTCATGCAAAATATCTTATTTAAAACAAACTTAAGGTAAATGACCTTATCTTTCCGAGCCTCAGGGTAACATGTGACAGTCAAAATTGTGGCCCTCGGTTCACACCTTTTACCTCCCCTTCCTCCGTCAATGCTCCATTTTACGGTATTCAAAGCTACAGCTACATGGAATAGAGGAAAGTCGAGACACGTCGATCAAATGACGGGGTCTAACTGGCAACCCTCCAGCTCAGAAGGCCGCACACTAACCGACTGAGCTATGCCTCTTGAGTAGCACAATGTCTTTTGCTTTTTGTATTGAGCTGCTTTTGAAAGAGTTTTTTTGTGTGATTACTTGTAGAGAAATTAAACAGTGATTTTTTAATAGGAAACAATGTTATGTGCATTTTCGACAATGATACTATCACTGTCTTGTCATTGCTATCGTGCAGCAGCATCATAGAAGCGGAGGGCTTGCCCAGACTTCATAACCGTTATCTGCATTTTGTTGAAACCTTTAATCTTACATCATTGGTGTCAGTTCAAGGTTATTTGATAAAAAAAAAACAATGTTTTGGCCTCCATTGCTTAAGAATCACTCACTATTTCTCCCTTACAGTATTTCCTTGACAATGCCCTGAGCACATACTGTAGTTGTAACATCAAATTGCCAAACTTTTCAGCAGAGTAAGAAACGAGAGTCAAATTTACTGACTCCATCATCAGGCATAACAAGAGAATTCTAGCTTGTATCGTAGAATTGATTTTGATGCTATGGATATGTAATGTAAAGAGATTAGCGTAGAGGATTAAAAGAGAACTGGGTAATTTTTTTACGTATGTGTAACTTATTTTTCATTTGTTCAATCTGCCAGGGCCTTGCCACTTTTGAATGTGGTTACTCTAGATTTGAGATTATTTGCAATGAAGGTACATGTTATTTTTGATGCAACAGGGGAATTGCTGTGTAAATAATAGTTATTGTTTGTCTCCAGTGTTTGAAACCTCTTAAGCTTCCCTTGTACTACATGTATTCATAAACAAAGGTGATTGCAAGGCAATGAATCAGAATGTGCTACAAAAGTTTCTGGTTTTGTAATCATCATGTTGACATTTAATTGATGTACAATGTACATGTAATTGCCGGTAAAAACAGGACTCAACATGGTAGATTTTTCATTCCTTGAAAAAGCCTTAATAATAATCTGATTCCCTTTCCAATGACAACAGCCCATGGATATTTACATGCCAGTATAATGCCTTTCAGTTTTGCATGGTTTTCCAATGATTAAAAAATGGTATAATTTTGTGTAACCACTTTAGAAAAAACTTATAATGCCCATTGCAATTTTTTACAGTTGTTTAGTTTGATCTCAACCATACCAAGTCAGTGGGAGATAATATTTCTAAAAAGGAGTGATCGCTGTTGGTACTTTAAACATGCAAGTTAAAATCAACAGGCTTTGAAAATCATGGAATTGAACACAGCTAGGACTTAAAAACATGAAAAGTACTAAGCCTTTTTAAAACCATGTGACATTGATCAAGTATCAATCCAAATTAAAAACTACAATGTACCTGTAATAACAACAAAATTTTCTTAATGAATAGGCTGACAATTAAACAACTTGTTGAAAGTGGACAAGAAAAACCAGGAGAGATGCTGGAGAAAGCAGCAGAGGTCATGATGGGATGCTTCAGAGTTTTTGCCAGTGACAGGTTAATATTGAGCTTTGCTCAAGGGGAGCTTTCCATTCAACACTTATTCTTTTTTTTGATTCTCGGAAATTCCATAAACGTGACTCAAGCCACCATGTTACTGCTTTCAACAGTTTTCAGATACTGTATGTCCAGAAATGGAAGTATATAGTTAAGTATGTCCACTTGCTCTTTTCTCCAACTTCAACATCACTTGTTTGGTGGAATCAAAAAAAATAAAAAAAAACCCTGCTTCTCAAGGAAAGACAAGCAGCTACACTTACTCTGACCTGGAGAAAATGCTGACTCTAACCTTTACCTTATCGTTGGAAATAGGTTGCAATAGCCCTTATGCGTGATGACGTCTGACTAGCTAATTTCACCACCAAGCCTCGAATTCGAAAATCAAACCTATAAATTTTAGTATGAGCTAAATCCCAAAGGAGCAAACTTGTAAAGAAAAACCACGTGCAAACAGTATTGCATGTCCAGATGATGTGAATAATTTTGTGCGAACGAGGCTTGGTGGTGAATTTTGAGCAAATTTCAAAATCATTCATAAGGCCTATTACTTAGACAGGGCACTTTGTTGTGGATATCATAATTGAGCGTGCATCTAATTGCCTTTATTTATGGACACAAGTGAAAGTTTGTCGCAAACGGAGAGATTCACATGTGTCTGTCTTGAACACAATACAGTGAGGTAAACAAGTTGGTCAAAGTGAAAGAGATTTGAGACCTTTTGGTCTGACTGGTTAAACTGGACTTCCTCCTGGGGCCCGTTTCTCAAAAGTTCCAAAAAGCCGGGCGTTACTAAACACAGGAACGGAACGGAACGGAACGGAATATACCGGAATAAACCGGAATATGCCGGAATGAGGCGGAATGACACCGGAATGACACCGGAATGAAACGGAATGAACAAGAATGGTACCGGAATATACCGAATCGAGCCGGAATGACACAAAAAAAGCGGAATAAACCGGAATATGCCGGAACAAGGCGGAATGAATCTGGAATAAAACAGAATGACACCGGAATGAGACGGAATAAACAAGAATGGTACCGGAATATACCGGAACGAGGCGGAATGACAACAGAATAAGGCAGAATAAACCAGAAGGACGCCACAATCAAGCTGATTAGCGTGGACCGGAATGACAAGGAACAAAAAGTAATTTTTATCAGTCTAGAATGTGGAAGAATAATTGTTGCAGAAGAGAGAGAATGAATGAACCTGTAAATTCCAAAAGTTGGTGTGTTAGTTAGCGCCGACCGATTTTCGGTTGTTTCAGTAAGCCTTTGTTGTGTCACGTGATTCCCTAAGGGAATGGCATGTGTTTTTGCCTTTTGTAACCTTTGGAACACTTCGATTACGAAAAAAAATAGACAGGTATACCTGTCGCTGAATGAATAATTATTTGTTGTGGAAGTAACATTTTTTTCGTGAACAAATGCAGTAGCAAGAGAAACAATGTTATTCTAATTGTTTTTGTCTATGGATCTCGGAGGCGGCTTTCACTGTGCAAGTCAGAAAACCCGTGAACATTTTTACTTCATTCTGACTGGTCAGTTGATTGACCAATCACAATCAAGTTCAGCGAACCACAGACTAATTACCGTTGCTGCTTGCCTGCTTCCCACGACCCACACGTGATGCAGATATACGGAAATAGATTCGCGCAAACGGGCGGAAGACTCTTTTTCTCTTCCCGATTGTCGGCAATAATGCCATCGAACCTGAACGCAGTTTTTCCTTGTTTGAAGAAAAAAGTCAGAAGCACAGAAAAAGGATCGATCGTTGATAATATATTTACATGAAGAATTGTGAGAACATATTGAGACTCGTTCCAAGGCTACTTCCCCTTTAATGTATTTTTTTTCAGTCAGTCTCTCTCTTCTGCAACGATTATTCTTCCACAGTCTAGACTGATAAAAACTAATTTTTGTTCCTTGTCATTCCGGTCTACGCTAATCAGCTTGATTCTGGCGTCCTTCTGGTTTATTCTGTCTTATTCTGTTGTCATTCCGCCTCGTTCCGGTATATTCCGGTACCAGTCTTGTTTATTCCGTCTCATTCCGGTTTCATTCTGTTTTATTCCAGATTTATTCCGCCTTGTTCCGGCATATTCCGATTTATTCCGCTTTTTTTGTGTCATTCCGCCTCATTCCGGTGTCATTCCGGCTCGTTTCGGTGTATTCCGGTACCATTCTTGTTCATTCCGTTTCATTCCGGTGTCATTCCGGTGTCATTCCGCCTCATTCCGGCATATTCCGGTTTATTCCGGTATATTCCGTTCCGTTCCGTTCCGTTCCGTTCCGTTCCGTTCCGTTCCTGTGTTTAGTAACGCCCCCAAAAAGCCATTTGTGAAACTGTCAACCACTTGTTCTGGAAAGCCCATCTTTTAACATGATTTAAAGGTAACAAAATGCAAAATGACTGTGAAGTTTGACAACTTAAATCTTCTCCGTTCTCGAGATACAAAGGGAATTGTGACACCCGAAAATGGCCCGTAAAGTTTCGGGACTTTCGAGAAACAGGCCCCAAATAACAGACGTCCAGAAATTATGCACGTAATTAGATGCGCAAAGATTTCGATAAGAGTCGCAAAGTTTCCCTAATATTAGTAGAGCATGTGTGATAATTGCCTATTATAAGCTTTAGATATAATTGACTCTTTGTATTGGAGGCAACAAAATCAAAATGTACATGTATGCTTTATGACCTTTTTGACAGTCGCTCTTCCCTTGATGTATCCAAGAAGTGGGGCATGCTGGCACTTGTCAATCATTTGTTCAAGATTTACTTCAAGGTACACTGTTCTTATCACATTTTGAAAAGAAAGGGGAAGAAGCTCTTGGTGATTGAAATATTCTTTAATATGCCAGAAGAAAATAAAGATTTTTTAAACGTGGCGTATAGTGCGAAGATCTTTGCAGTGATAAATGGCCAATATAACGTGAAAGGGAAGGTTGAATAATATTAATTACGTTATCACATTTTAATGTGGTTATTTTTGCAGATAAATAAGCTTTACTTATGTAAGCCTCTCATCCGAGCAATCGATAGTGCACCAATTAAAGATCAGTTTAAGCTGGCTCATCTAGTCACGTACAGGTACAGTAGGTCTACACCTTAGTGGGTGCAATTTATTTCTTATGCAAAAGGTTCTTTAAAGTGCTTTTAGCTTTGTAAAGTAGTTTGATCCTGGAGGGTCTTACCAATTTTATTACAAAGTTGAAAACAAAATATGATGAAATCTCCCGGGGAAATCTCCCATATAAGTGCAAACTTTCAAGTTAAAGTTGCTAATAACGATGATTGTTATTGCTTCCTTGTGCTAGGTATTTTGTCGGAAGAAAAGCTATGTTTGACAGTGATTTCAAAGCTGGTAAGTTTTTAGATTTGATGCGCTTCTTTCATAAGACTTGTTACATGGAACAGCCACGTTCTGTACCATGAAACAACTGAGTGCATTGCTGCTCTATCCTCCTTGATTTTTTCTTGCAACTTGTGTTGTATTAATGACAAAGCCTAAGTCCCAGTCTTGTAAAACCCATGCCACTTGTGCATGTTTTGTTGAAAACTGGAGAACCTGTTCACAGACTAGGTCAATTTGCCCTCGCTGAAATGACGGCTTAGGATGCCTTTTTGAAAAGGAAAGAGTTCTGAAGAAACGGGTCATTCTACCATAAGGAGATGATTTGTGGTAAATGCACGTGCAAGGAATATGTGCATAGATTAAAGAGAGATGTTGCTGTAGAAGCATATCGTGGACATTACTTGGTCAGTGAATATCAATAATGAAGAGGTACTGCAATACACTGGAGAAGACCATTTGATTGTAAATATCAAAAAGAGCTGAAAGTATGTAACCAATGCCTCATATAAACTTGTCTCATAATGGCATAGCAGGGAACACTGCAAGACAAGTACCGTGAAAAATGATGTCTGTGTCCTGACTTAACACTAAGTTTTTGTACTTACATTCTTTTCGGCGGATGAATACTTAACGTTTGCATTTGAACGCTGTAATATATCATCAAGCAAAAATAAAAGGTAATCTATGTCCCAGACAAAAAAAATAAAATAAACAAAACGACAGCTCTATCATTAATAGTTAGCTGTAAGGAACTTGTGAAAGCTAGTTCATTAAACTAGTTTAAGGTCTGCCTTCTTTACTTAAGTTGTTTAATTCTTAAGTCGTGACGACTTAAGAATTAAGGACGTTCGCGCCAAAATCTTCCTCTGGTGAGATTTTCTTCATTTCTCCCGTAGAGTTTGGTCATAGAGTACTTACTCCAAAAATATAAAAAAAATTGGGGGTCACCGACTTCGTTTCGGAGAAAATGGCAGTGGAAAAATGCCTTAATTTCGATAAATCTGTCATAATAACGAAAGGTAGCGTCATCTGCTCATCCATCGAAAATCCTAAAAATAAACTGTTAGAGTGAAGGTTTCCGTGGATAGGTTTTTAGGGGTGGGATTTAAAGATAATTTCATGCCGCTAGGAATGTCGTAAACAGTAGAGTTCATCCTGGACGAGCGTTTTCGTAACCTCTATCCGTTGCAACCACTACCGGAATTCGATGGCACGAGGAAAGAAAATTAAAAAATAAGATAACTTCTTACGGTGAGATTTCTTTCATTTTGTCATATTTTGTAGATAGTAAGTAGAGGAAGTGATTCATGATTAAAAAAATAGGGGTCACCGATGATCCAAGGGAGTAAAATCGATGTGATTTTACGAAGCTCTTGGAAAACTTCGTTTGTCACGTTTTTGCGTGACCTGTCGGGGAAGGACTGGAACCCAAGAGAGGATCGATCGTTGAAGGGATGAAAGGTTTTTACCCCAAAACAAAGCTTTCTCGAGCATAGCAACGAAGTTTTAAGCAGTCGTCATCTTCATTTGGTTAGTGTTTTGTATAATATTTCCCCATTGCCGTCAAGCTCGTCTTCCGGAGCGTGATTTTTGTGAAATTTAATCGCTGGTTTTTTCCACGAAGGTCCGCACTATTCAAGCCGACGAGGACGAAAATACTGCTCTATTTGCACGAAAGTAAAGGATAAGAACTTCAAAAACATACATTCATTTTGAACTTAAGTTCGTAGGGTAATAAAAACATTAAAAAAAGAAACAGCCCCATTAAATTTACGCAACGGTTGGTCCTCGAGTTTTCCAAACTTTCAGCCACTACTCGATCAGCAGCTACCTTTTAAAGAGCTTTTCCATCCTCCCGCTCACTTCTCTTTAACGTTTCATGATGATTCGGAAATAAATGTGCCATTCTTTTGCCGGCCTGGAATTTTTTGCCCGGCGTTTTTGTCGCCATGTTATTTTAACTAATGCTTGAACAATATTTATGAAAGTCAAGTAGACTAGTGCACGACTGATAAAAACAACGCGAACATCAGTCGTGCATATAGTTTACGTCATAGAAAGTGCGGCGTACGGGGTTTTATGCACGAGTTGTTTGTGTCAAAAACCCGAACGAGCGAGGAACGAGCGAGTGAGGGTTTTTGACACAAACAACGAGTGAATAAAACCCCGTACAAAGCACTTTCTATGTCGTGAACTGTTTATTACACATAAGACAAGAATTTTCATTAAAATAGTTTTCTGAACGCGAATTAGAAACAAAAACTCACTAACAATAAAACCAAATGCAAATTTGATTTAATTCAAAAACAAGTACGATTTGCACGATTTGCACGAGATGCACGAGTGATTGGCATGGAAACGCCTTTACGCTATCGTTGATTGGTTATACTTCCACATGTGAAATAGCTGTACGTCATTCTGATTGGCTGTATAGGCCTTTTTCACATGTGAAAATAAAGCGTATAGATTTGTACAAATGAGCTTTATGGAATAAAATTCTCAAGTTATGTGTAATAAAGTAGTCTACTTAACTTTCCTAAATATTTTGAACCAATTTTGACTGTTCACGATCTTCTCTTATCCAACGCTGTGCAAGACTTATCGTCCACGGTTTCTGCAAAGGTTTTAAAACCTCAACTTCACTAATGCTCGAAGTAATGCGTGACATATTACAGTCGCGTTACCTGCGCAGTAACGTTGCGCACAAACAATTAGCGCGAACGTCCTTAAACGACTTAAGTATTAAGCTTCCTTTTCTTATTTATTTCTGCTGCCTTTTGCATGTTTAGTGTCTTGCTCTGCTTGCTTTTTGTATCCTAGCTTATAATTCAATCTAATTTCGTCGCTCTTGCATTTCATTTATAGTCCTAAGTTAGGAAGGGAGCTCATAGTATTGAACCCCTATGGCTTCCTTTGAGCATCCTCGCCAGGATAAAAAAAAATCTTTTCTTTTATTTTGTGTAATAAGTGTGTTACTTTAATCCTTTAACTTTTTACATACACACGTATATGTGCAATGTATTTAAATTGTTTTTTCTTCCTTTTTTTTCCTCTGGCAAATGAATAAATAAATAAAATAAAATAAAAAAAGATATAAGGGAATTGCTTTTTGATGGAGAACTTAGTAATTTGGTTCATACCGAGTGACCGGCAAGAGGGACTTTAAGATCTACTACGGCGACGGCTACGAAGACTCAGAAGACGTCTCTTCAGAATGTAACTTTGCGCAATCCTAAAGGCGCTGTTAAACTGTGGAATTTTTCCTGCAACTTGTCTCGCAACGGCATTGCGAGACAAGTTGCAGGAATCATTGCCCAGTACGACATACCGTGCAACGGCCAAAAAGGTTGCGAAACCAGTTGCAGAAACCGGCTTTTGCGGAAAATAGAATCGAGTTCTACTTTCCGCGACGCTTGCAACGAGTTTTTTAAGCATTGCGCAGTGTAACATCTGTCCTTCAACTTTCGTCGCCACGGTTTGCGGCACCATGCCAGCCAATGAAAATGTTCGTTTAACCTCATGAAACGTTGCTCAGTGTAACATCCGTAAGGAAAGGAAATGAACTTTATTTAAGTATCTGGTCGTTCCAGCGCTGGAGCAGCAATTGGAAACACTGTAAACTGAAGTTAACAATTATCTCAAATCAAGTCAAATGTTGGTTTTTGAAGAGAGAGGAAAACCGGAGCTGGTATCGTAATGCGAGAACTTTTGTCGAAATGGCGTTGCGAGACAAAGTTGCACGGAAAATTGCACAGTGTAACAGCGACTTCATCTTTCGCGGTTATTTCATCTTGTTCAGTTCGTACAATGTGGGCGAATTGTCCTAAAATTTAATTTATTCGAGCGGTTTCAGATTAACAATATGGAATGAAAGATTCACATTTGTACACTCACGTTGACGTTAAAACCTCAAATTTGGTGATTTCACGTTATTGTCAGGCAAAGTACGGCAATAAAATGGGTGCTGCACGTGCAGCACGGTTCTTTTCCTCTTGTAACCAATGATTTTATTGTTTTGTGTCGTTGCCGTAGCCGTCGTGATTTCTTAAACTTAGTAGGGAGTTTAAGAATCCACGACGGCTACGACGACGACGACGTCACTTCAAAATATAAGTTTGAGCTATTTTAAGTATTTCGTTATTGTTCCATTTTGTTTATATTATACAATAGAGCGGTTTTCAATTGAGTGTCGAAAGTAATTTGCGAATTGCTTTGGTTTTGCAATAGAGCGAGTTCCAATCGAGTGTCGTAAAACCAAAACCAAAGTAATTACTTTGGCCAATCAAAAAGGACGGAGACAATCCAGTAAATCAATCAAAACTCGCAGTAATTACACGTAGCCGACTCAAAGCGCGGGAAAATGTGCACGCGCAAGCCGCAATTGGTTTTGATTTCACTTTTGATTGGTCGAAACAATGGGGCGAGAACTTTGAACCAATTACTGAGTGAAGTAATGCAAAACCGAAGTAATTCGCTAATTACTTTCGACACTCAATTGAAAACCACTCTACTTCACTCAGTGATTGGTTCAAATTTCTCGCGCCACTTTTTCAACCAATCAGAAGTGAAACAAAAACCAATCGTGGCTCGCGCCTGAGCCGAATAATTGTACACCGGTGAAAATGCTGCTGGTGAGTGCTCCGACTTCCTGGTTTTAGGTGATTTTGCCATAAGGAAGAAATATCGATCTCCTCGCAGGTTGTTCTGTTCACAGAAAGTCAAAAGTTGTTATTAAACAATTTATTTTTTAGGGTTTATGTAAGGTTATACCTGAGTTTAAGGTGACTGATCATATTCAGAGCGAAAAAACCACAACCTTAAAGGGGCACTGTCATGTTAAATTTGATGTTTTTAGCTCAGAACTGGATAAAAATCTAAATTAACCCTTTTAGGTCACACGTATGACATTTCCGAAAACCCACTGACAAGATATGAATGAATTTATGGAACAATGAGCTATTCGTATTTAATTTTGGCGACTTTATGAAGACAACGTCTCCAAACTTGAAAAAAACTGGCGGTGCACTTCAATGGTTATTGGCAACAAGACAGCATTATTTTTTGGTCTTTATTGATGCAAAGACGTCTTTTGTGTTTTAATGTTTTGCTCAAATACCGTGACACTGCCCCTTTAAATCACCAGTCCCTTGTCCCAACGGTTTCTTGTCACTGACCATCTTAGCTGAGGGAGAGTGGTTGACAGTTCAAGTTGAGTGCACTGTCAACTTGATCTTTCAAGGTGTCATTTCAAAGTCTCCGGCTTTAGAACGCTTTTGGAAGTGACCCCTTTCCGAAAGAAATGTCATTGGTTTCACCTAGTGTTGTCAATCTAGCCAATTTATGTGCTGTCTCTGATTACGTCACAAGTGCACGAATTAACTTTAAATTTATGCGCGAAATAGCAATCTGGCCTCAGTTATTGAAAGGCTGGAGAACTTTATCCGGTGAATAAGTAACTGTCCTTCAGTTTCAACCTCTGCAAAGATTTCAGCATTTGCCCTCGTATTGTGAATATGCACACATTAAAAACATTTAGTTAAAACGGTGTGTAAGAAATCTTGGCCCACATTTAACGTGGAGTACTGGATTACTTCACACAGTGATTGGTTCAAAGTTCTCGCGCCACTTTTTCAACCAATCAGAAGTGAAACCAAAACCAATCGTGGCTCGCGCGTGCACATTTTCCCGCGCTTTGTGTCGGCTACGAATAATTACTTCGGGTTTTGATTGGTTTACTGGTTTGTCTCCGTCCTTTTTGATTGGCCAAAGTAATTACTTTGGTTTTGGTTTTACGACAATCATTTGAAAACCGAGCTCTATCCGCTGGATAGCGATTTATCCGGTGGATAGCGTTATCCACCTTTTGAACAACCCTGTTTTGTAAAAACGATTATTCAAACTTGGGCGAATAGTTGATTTTCTCGTATTCATCGTATCTTCTTGTTTTAATTTTGCTAAATGGTCCAAGAGAATATGCAGATTCACTTGGATCTGGCCCATCTGAGAATAAGAGAACTTGAACAGAGGCAAGAATATGTGTGCACAAATGGCAAATTTTTGTGGAAAATCTCCAGCTATTTGCAACTGTTTCAACAGTCTGCCACCAAGAAGGAAAAAGAAAAACTCTGTAGCCCACCATTTTACACTGGACAGTATGGTTACAAGTTGCGGGCAGAAGCTTTCTTGAATGGCCTCGGGCAAGGAAAAGGAACTCATCTTTCACTATACGTGGTTATAATGAAAGGCGAATATGATGCCATTCTCCCGTGGCCATTTCAGCAACGAGTTGACTTTGTTCTTATTGATCAAGATGACGAAATTGGTGTGCGGCAGAATAAAATTTGGAGACTGTCATGCGATCGCGATGGTGATTACTTCAAGAGACCCAACAAAGTAAAGAGCCTTGGGTTTGGTTGCCCGAAGTTTGTGTCTTTAGATACACTTAGAACAAGACATTACATACGAGACAATACCATCTTCATTAGAATAGACGTAGACCCTGTAGATGCATCTTGAAATCTAGAAAGTTGTTGACAGTTTTGAAACATAGTAGAACTAGATTCTGGTAAAAGCGGCTAAATACGAGATACAAAAACCCTCAACTTGGCGCGTCAACATTGTTTCGTTGCAAGTTTGGGTCGATGTTTCCCGTTTTTCACCTTGCATGATCATCTTGTGGCGCAACAAAAACATGTGTTGCGGGTTGAATAAAGTTGTTGCGAAAAGTAGAGGGCGGGCTACTCTGAGCAACAAATTTTGGCTTTGTTGCTCGTTTTTCATCAAGCTCACAACTTGTCGCGCAACAAATGTGCTCGTGTACTAGCAAACCAACCAATCAGCGGGCTGCATTTCTTCAACCCGCAACAAATGTTTTTGTTGCGGGTCAAGTTGATCATGCAAGGTGAAAAGCGCGAAACATCGACCAAAACTTGCAACGCAACAATGTTGCGCGACAAGTTGAGGGTTTTTGTATCTCGTATTTCGCCGCCTTAAAACTTCTGTTGTACCAAACAGGCACCAAACGAATACGAGGTTTTCACGTGACGTCATCGCTGCCATTTTGTTGGACGAAAACAAGAGATCTCTCCTTAGTTTCTTTTGTTTGTCCATTTGTTATTGGTGTTCCTAGAGGTTGGTTGAAAACGTCCATAGGTGGTTTTTAACCGATCTCTTGACACTCAGATGACAATGGTGTAATGTACAAATGCTGGTGGACGAATAAAAGAAGCTAGCGAGAGATCTTTTGTCTTTGTCCACCAACATAGTGTCGATGACGTCTCGTGAAAACCATCTATGAACTTCATAATCGCTAAATAAGGACGTAAAGCTCCGGCTACACGTTGTAACATTGTTGGAAGAACAAGTCCCAACATTGTTATAAGAACGCTTCTAACAATGTTGGATACGTATATAACATTGTTGGAAACACATCACTTAAGTCGCGCAACCTTATGATGGCGTATGTTTTGTTTGTGTTTTGGAGACTCTGATTGGTATTTGCAATACGACATTGTTGAAAGGGTGGCCACACGCTTTACACGCTTCAACATTTGTTGTATGTTGGACAAAATGATCGATCGAAATCAAAACATTCTTCCCACAAAAAATGTTGAACAGACGTCATCAAACATACATACTACACGTTCTGACACAAGTCTGCTCCAGACCCCAAGATTCCCAATTAAAGAATATTAAATTGTTTCTGTACCCAGTGATAGAACGCCTCAGCAACGTCGACTGAAAAGGCACGCGCAAGGATTTATTGGTAAAGAATTAAAAAAAAAATCGTTCTCCACGTGCGCACCTGCACACGTGCGGCACGCTTTTCACATCGTCTCGTCTTGCGCAAAACAACAAGTTACTTGAAATTGCTAAATGTAACGATTTGGCGACAACGCCAACATTTTCTTGAACAGCTTTGCTACCAACATTGTAAAGTGCGACCAAGATGGACTGCCACGAAGGCGCAGATGTTTAATTTCAAAGTGACGTCAGTTTTCTTCGGCACTACCATCATCGTGCTAAAGCGCCCAAATAGTGAGCGTAAGTAAAGAGAACTTTGTTGCCCGTGTAGATTATGACCAGCAAATGCGAGTCTAGTTTCCGCGGAATTGAACGTTTATGTTTAAAATAACGAGTGTAAAAGTCTTGGTTTGACCTGAAATTTTACAATATCTCTGAAAGTTGTGCAAAACGACTGCTAAGTTCGTGTCGCGTCCACTTACTACGTTCATATCGCGTCAAGTTGCTTTTGCTAGTATGCGTATTCTTTTCTTTCTATATGGTCATAGAAGGACAAAAGAAATACCAGGCTAAGGGACACATCAGAAAATCTCTCTCGCATTCTAGAATACCCGGCCACTATTGTCACATCTCTCGTTCATAAAAGGACGCATCTTTGAGAAGACGAAAGTGACCGTGTATTGATGGTTTGCAACCAATCTCTAGAGACACAGATAACAATGCTGCAATGTACAATTGCTGGTGGACGAACAAAAGGAACTAATGACAGATCTTTTGTTTTCGTCCACCAACATTGCGGCGATGACGTCACTTGAAAACCAGGTTAAAATACGTATTACTAAAGCCTGGTTCACAATGTGACATAAGCATAAACATAAGCATAAGCATCAGCTGTGTAAACCGGGAGTAACATAAGCATAAGAAAAAGGAATCGTTTCCAATTTCTTTTGCTTATGCTTATGCTTATATGTCACATTAATAATTGTGTAAAGCGGTGCAACATTAACATAAGCACAAGACCGTCCGCCATTTTGGAACGTGGCTCGTCTCATTCTGTGAATTTTTTTTTTCTGGAGCTAACTGCGCTTGCTTATGTCACTTCTTTTATGCTTATGCAACAAGTGTGAACTTCGTTATGCTTATGCTTATGTCGCAGTGTAAACCAGGCTTAATTTATATGAGACATCAGTTTTCTTATTTCTGTCTGACTTAACAGAAAAGGCTGTCGATAACACTGCGGAATGAAAACCTTTTACTTTCTCTTGGAAGGTAGGCCACACACACAGTGAATTTGAAGAAGTAAGATTTTTTTTTTGGTACTGTTCTGACCAAAAACAAGAAAAGAAATAGTCTGCTACAGCCGTTTTTAGTGTCGTCACGCAAAGCTCCTCCCCGCTAATGAGGAGTTAGTGGGGAGGAGCGTTGCGTGACGACACTAATAAGGGCTCTGTAGCAGACTATAAAGGAAATTAAGTGAAAGGAAAGTAAAAAGTATACAAAGCGGGGTTTTACGTCAGTAGCTAAAAAGCTGAATATTATACTAATTGGAAGTGTATATAATTATTTTATATTAAATTACTTAAACAGTATCAATAATCTCGGTTCGTGTTATGAATTATTGACAAATTTTAAGAATTGACCAGCTTCTGGGAATCTAAACTCATTGCAGGCAGCCCGAGCTCATTGTGAGAAAATAAAAGCATATTGGAAATATGGGGAGATACTGATTGATATTGCCACAAATAGTAGAAACAAAGGAACCAAGGACACCACTGAAATTGCGTGAAATCAGAGAAATAGCGAGGAAATTCGGAGCTACCTTAACTTTTCGAAAATCTGGAAACACGAGAAAACGTTTCCGAAAGACTCGAAGCGCTTTCCAGTTAAAATGTCGGTAATTTCATCAAGTGAATGGGACAGCATTTTCCGGTTGGCCGCTCGTTCCAGTTGTTCCAGAATTCCGGAACGTTTAGGACCACTTCACGAGATATACTTTAAGTCTCGAAATTTGTTTCCGGGATATTTCTGTACCAACTGATTCCTTACCCGGTTTTTTCAAAGTATTTGGTCGAATGGAAAGCCCGTGGAGAAGTCTGGAACACCAACATCGCCTTGACGTCACGTAAGAATTATCCCCAAGAAAGTCTTACCTGAGGCCCTGTTAGGGGTAAATTCCGACAAGCGACATGGCCTTGAACCGGCGACATGATAGCCACGAACTGGCGACGACCGACAGACTATTACAACGAATTAGCGAAAGCGACACAAATGTCAAGACTGACCGAGAGCGAATTTCAGAATTGTGAATGTTCTGCGGACTGCGGAACATTTGCGCGTACACAATTCGTCGTAATTACTTAATAATGATCATTGTTAACAATAATGGCCAATTATGGCTAATAAGGGTCCAATAAAGGCGAACAGAGATACATCTCATTTTACTGCTGTTTTGATTGTTTATTTCATGTGATTGACGCATTCAGTGCATCACTCCCTCTGAGGACTTTTCCGCTTTGCGTATCATGTTCTCCCTGCATGACCTACGTGCGCACTCCATCAGTCTGTCAGAGAGATACTTTTTGTAATGTAATGTAATGTAATCAACTTGTAAAGTGCAAGTAGCTATATACATATTCACATGCGCTATTTACAAACTAGTAGCAATAAAACAACACTAATAACAATAGTACAATAAAAATAATATATAAATAAATATAGATATAAAAATAAAACTTAGAAGTAAACATATATAAATACAAATGTGTACAAAACTGTTGCAACTGTTACTCTGTAAAAACTCTGGCGAATAAATGGGTCTTAAGTTTCTTCTTAAACGACTCGACAGACTGGTCAACATTCCTAATTGCGAATGGTAACGAATTCCATAGGGCGAGCGCGGCTGAGGAAAATGCGCGATCCTCCAAGGTTCTCTTAGATTTAGATTTCTCTATTGATCGCGTTCTTCGGAGTTCCAAATCGTAAGCAAGTTATTGAAATACATCACTATCAGAGTCATAAGCGAGTCGTCGGAGTGCCGAACTTGTGCACGGTCAGAGTCACGTAACTGGTCTGTTCAACATCAGAGACCGAGCTATTGTTTAACCCTTTGAAGTTTGCCAAGTTTCATAACCAGTCCCCTCTACTAACTATGATTTTTCACAGACCTTTTGTAAACGCATGCCTTGCGGATAATGAATGGTGGATAATGTCCTTCCTCCTGGGTTGTTATAGTTACAG
>NC_090895.1:3210253-3217753 GCF_036669925.1 Montipora capricornis | reverse complement strand
TTTGTAAGTGAATCAATTTGCTGGTGCAACCTTGATGAATAAAAGAATATGGCTGTGTCGCTATGGCGTTACCCATACAATATTAAAAAGCCAGGATAACATGAAAAAATTTCAGTTTTTCCCAAGTCAAGTTTGCTCTTAGAAATAAACTTTTTTAAAAAGTTTTATTTTTAGCTTTAGCACGATTTCGAAAGTGTTTCATTCGTTTCGGGAAGAACCCCAGATGTGATTTTTTTCGTTTCATTTACTGACCAGTAAATGGCGTCAGTGTCTAGTACGATGAACATTGTTGGCTTGCTTTAAAATGAATGAGTTTTTCGCGTTAAAGCAGTCCTGACCTGAAAGATTAGGATTTGCCGTTGACATATATTTTGCGTTAAATTGCTACCATGGCCAAAAAATCAATTCTTTTTTTTCTTTGGAAGTATGTTAACTTACCACTAATTGACCCAAGTTTGGAGCCTTGATTTCAAAAGACACCTGTTAATTTTAACTGGAATTTTCTTACTTAATGGTCCACCATTACTAACTTTAAAATCTCGAGAGAGCTGGATCGAGCAGAAAATGACGTCAAATTCTCAATGGCTCAAATAGTGCCCCTGTGACCAAAAATCAAATGTTAATTTTTCTTAGGATTTCAAAACTATGTTAACTAAACACTGACCAACCAAAGTTTTAAGCCTTGATTTCAAAAAAGACACCTGTTTTTTAAACTATAATTTTCTTATTATAATGGTCCGCCATTACTAACTTAAGTTCTGGAGGGAGCTGGACCGAGGAGAAAATGACGTCAAAGGCTCACTAGTTTAAGAATGCAATGCGTGTGTACGCCGCAGAATTAATATGCAGCATGGGAGTTTTGGGCTTAAGTTTTTCAGACTTTTGAACTCGTGTTTTGCATAAACAAGAAGCTGCATTTAAGCTAGTGAGTAAATGACGTCACTTTTCCCTAGATCCAACCCTCTGAGGTCCAATCAGTCAGTTTTGAACGTGTGTAATGGCGGACCTTTCACTCAAAGTAAACAGCCTTTGGATAAAAATTCAAAGCTCAAATTTTTCCCAGTCAGGTGTTAAGAAAACACACTTTTAAAATTTGAAAAAAAGGGAAGTGATTTTTTGAACATAGTAGCACTTTAACTCCTTGTGATTTCGCTCCAAACAGGCGGCACAAGTTGCATTAAGTTTCCCGAATTGCCATTTTTCTAATGGTTGATTCCTAGTGATTCCTGAGTAGTTCAAGTCCTTTTTTTCGGTGGGCGCTAACAGCTAGCTTTGCACTTTATATCGAAATTACGATTTTGTCCGTTTGCCCCCACAGAGGACTGCAACTACCAGGGACTCAGTGGGAACTTTAATACCATAGCAAAATGCACCGTTGGCATTTGATTGTCCAGCGGCCGAGCTCATGAGAGGAATGGGTCTATTTAACAAATAGATTCTATGTTGCCGTGCGTCTGTTCAGTAATAAATAGATCACAGACGACAGCCGACTGTGTCACTGATGTTCTCACCACATTTGGAAGCCATTTGTGATCTATCAGTAAATATACGCACGTCAAAAGATATAATTTTTACCACAATTGCTTGTAATCTCGCAATCGGATTGGCTAATTGGCCGTTGTCGATAAGAGTCTAGACAACGCTGCTAGCGTCATGCACGCGTCAATTTGTCACGCAATGTAATAGCCAATCAGGAACCCTCATTTTGGGAAATAAACCAATCGTATTGCGAGAAAGTTATAGACAACGCTTGCTCTTTCTTTGTGTCATGAGTTTGGTCTCCCTCAGAAAGAAACACTTTCTTTGGCATTAATATTGCGGTAAAAAACAAATCGAAAGTGGTTCGGCGTTGGCTGCGCCTCGTGAGTCCACAACATTTTGACCACCGTGATGACGAATATCATTGTCGATAAGAGTACAGAGAACGCTGAACCCCTTTCGATTTGTTAATTATTACAATTATAAAATAAAGAATTAAAAGTTTTGATGATGACGTCAGCTTTGCGTTCGGCCTCTAATAGATCATAAGGTGAGAAATCAATGCGTGTATTATTGAGCTTATTATATAAACCTTGATTGACCTAAGAAACTGGTTTGCATTCCTTTTTTGAAGAACATTTATTCTTGCATTAAAAAGCAAGTTGTGACCTCATCTCATGGATACACCCATACCTCACACTAGCTTGTGGGAGGGATTAACACAGCTTAAATCAGACGCAGCGACAAGAGTGGTCTACGACAAGCCCGTGTTGTATCGGTCTCTGGAAAACACACGATGCTTTAATTTGAATGCTTTGAATTGTCCTACTACAGTCCACCCCTTTTGTTACTGACAAAAAATAATGGCTCAGCTTTAAACGAACTAGTGATTTTTCCAATACGGATAAAAGCAAGGAACACTACTGTTATTGTACCTGAACACGACCTTCCATCACCAGTAAAGCCTGTCTTGCATGTGCAGTTGAAGTTTCCAGCCGTATTTGCACAAGTTGCATTTTCATTGCAATCATGAATCCCGGTGCTGCATTCATCGACATCTGAATACCAAAAAAGGATACAGTTACTCAGTTAACGACTTTTAAAGCCTTTTGATAAAAATCATCGAACAGTTGATCTTCGTTCACCATCATCACTGAACAAGCATGACTGTTTGAACAAGGCCTTGACTTACGAATGTGGCCAACTACAAAAAACCTATCATCACCTTTTAGATGAGAGTTTATGCTTCTGACGAATAGTACGCTAAAAAATTCGCAGCTCAAAATGAACCAGTGATATTTTCTGGCAATACGAATAAAAGGAACACTTATGGCTATTGTACCTGTACATGACCGTCCATCTCCTGTAAAGCCTGGTTTGCACGTGCAGTTGAAGTTTCCAGCCGTATTTGTACAAGTTGCATTTTCATTGCAATCATGGATCCCGGTGCTGCATTCATCGACATCTGAATACCAAGAAAGGATACAGGTACGCAATTAACGATTTCAAAGCCTTTTGATAAAAATCATCCAACAGTTGATCTTCGTTCACCATCATCACTGAACAAGCTTGACTGTTTGAACAAGGCCTTAAGTTACGAATGTGGCCAACTACAAAAAAAAATACTCTCATATTTTAAATGAGAGTTTATGCTTCTGACGAATAGTACGCTAAAAAATTTGCAGCTCAAAATGAACCAGTGATATTTCCTGGCAATACGAATAAAAGTAACACTTAGCTATTGTACCTGAACATGACCGTCCATCTCCAGTAAAGCCTGTCTTGCATGTGCAGTTGAAGTTTCCAGCCGTATTTGCACAAGTTGCATTTTCATTGCAATCATGGCTCCCGGTGCCGCATTCATCGACATCTGAATACCAAGAAAGGATACAGGTACTCAGTTAACAATTTCAAACTTTGATAAAAATTAACCATTTAACACTTTGACCTTCTTTTACTATCATTAACTATGATGACCGTTTGAACGGGGAGTGAATGACCACGACCAAAGGAAAGACCATCCTATTTCATTTGAAGATTGATGTTTCTGACAAAAAACAAAGGCTCAGCTCAAAACGAATTCGAACTCTCTGTGTTTATTCCCAATACCGTGATAAAACGAGGAACACCACTTATTTTGCACCTGAACATGACCGTCCTTTTTTAAACGCATTTCTGCTTTCTCAGAACGTCTTCTTTCCTTTTTTAACCTAGTGGCTGCCACTCTTAGACATTGTACGTTTTTAAAAAAGCAACAAACGTTTTCCTGTCTTTACCGTTTTCGCAGTTTTCTCCTGTAAATTCTGATGGACACTCACATACATAATTCTTGTCGGTGTATCCCAAAAGACACTTTCCATTGTTGAGGCATGGATTATAACAGCAAGGATTCTGATAAGGCAAGATAATCGTAATATATTGAACTCAGTTCAGATCACGGATTTCCTTGGCTCAAATTTATCAGTCGCGAGATATTTGTTGTCTTACTTTTTGTTTTGCTTTCCCTGTTATCATTTTCCCAATCGTTTCCCAACCAAGTAGTAGATTAAGATATTGAAAAATCGTCATATAGCTACGTCATTTCCATGCAATTTTGGTGCGCTATTGGTGCGTTTAATTAGTTTCACATCCCATATACGAAACACTTTAATTCGGTAAGTAAAAGCTGAGGAAAACTGAGATTTATAGCCTGGCATATAAAGGGAAGCCATACATTCCCTTTCAGTTCAGCTGAGAAGGGTGAAATCGGGCCCAAAATATTTTGATTTCAATTTATCATGAGATACCTTTGCGCCTCTGTATGTCCAACCCTGCCTTGGCTTGAGATCTTCCGGGTGCTGGCAGTGGTCCGAATCACTCAGTTCACAGATGACGCTGTTTGGAGATTTTTCGCTGCCAATGTTGACAGACACACATTTGTTATCCATGAGACACCAACGCTCGCATTGGTCCTTTCCCACAGAGATATTCATAAAGACGTGACTTTCCAAGTGTTGACCCCATTGTACAGGCAGAAAGTGGAATGCTCGACAGGAAAGATCTATGAACAATGGCACAAGGTACGCGTAAAACAAATGTTGCTATTTTAACACACATTCCGAAGATCCCAAAAATTGGCTACATTCATAATAGCAAACCTCACTTTCGGCTTGAAATAGTGCTTTGCAGATTTTTGTTTTTTGAGGAATTCTCCGGCGTGCGGAATAACCCGGCCATAGCAGGTCTTACCACTTGGAGAAACTAGTCTTGAAACAAGCTATTATGAATTCTCTCAAACGATTTTTGAATGTTTTCGATTAATTAGTCTCGCTTGAGGCAAGATACTGACGGGTTCAGTCAAATATATTAAATGACATCTAATTCATGGTTCTGATAAATGTTATATAATGCCGGAATTTGTCGTTAAGGTTTAGTCTACCTTTAAACCAAGAATAAATTAGATAAGAATGTTGTTATGGCATGGGTGGGCTCCACAGCACAGTCACAAATGAGTCTATTTCTAGAATACTCGTTACCGCGAAAATCATTTCTCATGTCCCTGGAAAAAAACATGGCAGAAACAGTTTCGCGTGACATGGCTTCTTCTGATTGGTTAGCCCTTTGTTTGTTTCGCGCCCAGTGTATCTGTGAGGCCGCAAAGTGATAGATCAACACTCTTATCTAATTCACTCTTGTTTAAACTAAATGTCCCAATAGAAGACGAGTTCACGCTCTTGAGTGCTTCATGGGTAACATTATTGAAAAGAGGTCCAAAGTTTCTGCCATACATTTCCTGTTATTCCAAAGGCATAAAATTACAGAAAATGTATGGAGACAAAAAAGCAATGTTTAGGAATTCCAAAGAATAAATACCAAGTCCAGTTCATCTCTATTGTGACCTTGAACTTATTTGTTTGGTTTATAAAGGCGAAAGTCTATAAATTAGAGTCATGTATTTGAATTTCCATACAAACCTTTGAATTTTCTGCCATGTTGTCCTGATTACCCATGATGCACTCAAGAGCGTGAACTGGTCAATTGGCAAAGTTTTGTTTTAAAAAATTATACATATTTTTGAAAAACCTTTTTTACTATTTAGATCCCAATTTTGCAAAGGCTGGTCTCGGTTCTTGACTTTGTGGCGAATGAACAACCCGGACACCGATATAATTACTCCGTCGATCGAAAAACAGAGAAGCGACCAGGATACGGGATATTTAAGTAAAAAAATTGTGGGGATTCGGGATATTTGGGGGAGGGGTTGGCGGAATTGAGGAGGTACGGGATATTTTTTAAAAATAGGAATGCATGGCGTAGTAGTGTGGTAGTGTTTTTTTCCATGAATGTCAACTGAGCTGCGTTTTGTTTTTCAGGAGATTCAAGTTGTCCTTGCGTAATAATATGTAGCTCTAATAGTACGTGATATTGTTTTGGTATCGTCAATCATTACAGTGCCATAGTAGATTAGCCTCCCACGCAGACTCTCTTAGGAATTCGTCACGCGTTCCTCCCCCACGAGCGTCTGCTGAAATGAGCCGGAATTTACGTAGACCAATCAAAATGCACTTCCAGATTCTGGAATTGCTCATTATAGACCCTGAGAAAACTGCAAGAAGGTGGCCTTCGTGTGTTAGGCATTTAAAATCGCAGAGTTAAATTCTTATCAAAGAGAAACTTGAGCGTATAAAGTTCATGCTCTTTCTGAGATGTTTGCAGCTCTTCACAGAATGAGTACGGTAGAATTTGTATGGTTGAAACATCCTGTGTGATTATATTTACATGTCTTTCCGCACTAAATTCCACAACCGCACTGATTTCCATGAGGGGCGTGTGGTTACAATAAAATGAACAAATCTGAAATCTCTCTGCTGAATGTTTTGAAGTTATAGACCGTGCGACCACAAAATTCCAGGTCAAGATAAAAGAAGCATTACATATTTCCTGGGAGCAACCTTCTTTAAACAAGCAATTATATCATGTTAATTTAACTCTCTCGTTCTAATCAACATGTTCCATTGTACACTCTTTTTTGTTACCTTTGGCTATTTTGTTAGATTCCCAATTTATTTCACGTTGTTATTTATCTGTGTTTAGCATATTATAAATTCAAATGTAACTTCAAATTCACTCTACTTTCAACTGAAGATGGTCGTTGCACGACCGAAACATGTCTTGCCAATTTCATTTCAAATGTGTCGTCACTTTTGTAAAAATTGTTGTTAGTCTGCTTCTTTCCAGATCTTTTGGAAATTTAAAACTATTTACAATTATTTAAAGTTTGTTAATTTTTTTTATACTTACTTTAAATTACCAGCTAATAATTTTATTCACTAAAAATATTTCTATTTTCTCCATAGTTGGAGAGGAGCAAAAATCAGCTAAAGGTGTGCACATTACTTTTATTATTGAAAGGGTGTCAGATTCACCGTCGAAGTGTAGCAGGAAGCGAGTTCCACAATTTTGCTCCACTCGAGCAAATTCAGTTTTGGGTAGCGGTAACTGCAGTGAGTTGGAGGACCCCCTAAGTTTATAATGTGATATATCATTCTTACTTATGAAAAGATCAGTAAGGCATTGAGGAGCCAACCCATTGACTATTTTATACATTTCCTTTGCCTTAGCCTTAGCCCGTTGAGTTTCTAGATTTTCCTAGCCTAAGAGACATAAAGCCTCAGTGGCGGGAGTAGCATTGAATAGATTCATTAATCAGTCGAGCTGATTTATTCTGAAATTTCTGAGATGGTTCCCAATAGGATTTTCGGGATCCGGGATTTGGCCTTTTTGGAGCTCGATATTCGGGATTCTATAGAAATACGGAAACGGGATTCGGGATTGCATTTATGGATGGGACGCGGGATTTAGCGTTGTAACGAAGCGGGATCCGGGAAACCATCACTTTGAAGCTCCGAGATCCGGGATTTCTGACGGCAAAAAAGAATTAAATGTACTCAACCGTTTCGCCGTCAATAACGACGAAAATATGCGGCAGCGCAAAGCTAGAATTGTACTCTGCGCACAACACCATCATCGCTGTTCGCGGCT
>NC_090895.1:3197753-3200253 GCF_036669925.1 Montipora capricornis | reverse complement strand
AATAAATTAATAAATTATTTGAATAAATTATTTTATAGGTTTTTTTCTGTTTATCTTTCAAATATCTTTTTTATTTTGACCAAAAAAAAGTTCACCTATCTTTTCTGTTAATTTCTCTTTGCTTCATTTTGTTTGTGAAATTATCATTTCCTTTGAAATGTTTTCAAGTTGAATTTTCTTTGTTTTCAGTTGTTGAATTTGCCTTTTCAACAACAACAACAACAACAACAACAACAGAGACTTTATTTTAACAATAGAGAAAAAGGCCTTTGTAGCCCGCAGTTAGCAGAGCTATCCTAGGCGGGCTACTAAAACTGACACTGTATAATTAATAAGCTCTCACACACACACACACACACACACACACACACACACACACACACACACACATTAAATAAATAAATAAACAAGTAAATAAAATTCTACCATTTATTTATAATAAAAATAAAACATGTCTGAGTAGCAGTGAAATAGAGGGTGTCCGGTTAGTTTCCTGTAAACCAGAATTCGGACTCTTCACCCTATTTATTTTCGCGCCCACTCATATTATAATTAAATTAAGATATAATCTTAACCTTAATCCCGTTTGTATATTATTTTTTTCTCTTTTTTTATCAACATTAACTCCAGCAAATGAATTTACAGAATAATTTGACGATATCATATTTTTATATCATTTTCAAGAACAATAAACATAGAATTAGAAAAAAAAGGGCCAAAGCAAGCAAAAGCGAAAAAAAAAAAAACAGAGAGAACTAGAAAAGTTAGCAAAACAACTAGAAGACGTTTTGGCGCAATTGTTTTCCGACAAGAATAAAAAATAGGAAGCGTAATTAACAGGACCGCTGTGTGTACTTGATTGAGGCGAGTGGAAATAAACAGGGAGAAAATTTCTGCTTCACAGGAAAAGTACGGCACACCCTCTATTTCACTACCACTTTACTGATTCGCCCATGAGATATTTTTTGGCGTTGCTTCCAAAAGCACACTGAAGATTTCAAATGTGTAAACGGGACCACTTCTTATAAAACAGGTCGTTTAGCTCCCCCGACCAAAACCCGAACGTGAAGTCAGTGGAGATCCTCACAGTAAATTAATGACAGACAATGCTTTTCTCTTTCTTTTAGGCATCGATCAAATTATGATTATTAATTTTACTAGTCATCATCATCATCGTTTTACTTCAATAGTTTAAATTTAACAAATTGAGGAAATACACAACCCGCATATGGCAAAGCTAGTTTACATAAATGGTAGAAATGCTTTCGAGGGGAAGGGAGATGTTAAAGTATACTTGTGGTAATTAACGACGGTTCGTGCGTGGAATTGAAAGGCTTGTGCAGGGACGGTACAAAACAAGGACCCCAAACTGGATCCCCATCTGGACCCCACTCGAGAAAAGAAAGTCAACAACAGTTTGAGGGTACGAGCATGGTTTTAATAAACGCCAAGTACTATGATATATATGATGGATTGAAACTATATACGTTGCCCTTGAGTAGACTCTGAATCCCTAAGTAAGAAAATTTAAAAGAAAGGAAGATTTTGCCGTAGAGTTTATCACACACGATTTTTTTCTTGAAATCTCTCTTCCAAAACAGTTTTGTCTTCACAGCATTGATCATCTACTTTCTCAAATTACTTGTAATGAATTGATGCCCAGTAGTTTATAACTATATCATAACTATAAAACTTTCGTGAATTAGGTGTTGACAAGAACTTTTTTCTCACCTTGATTAGCAACTGTTTTGCTCTTAAGGCAAGCCAACCAAAAAAAGCAGATAACCAGCCAGACGAGAACAAAAGGGTGACAGCGTCTCATGTTTGGAGTATCAGACACCATAAAGCCGAACGCAGAAGGTTTGCCGCCCTAATACAAGTTAGGATTCTTTTGAAGGCATCATTTATTCATTGGCCTCACGGGAAGTGGCAATTAAAGAAACAGCAGGTGGCTAGTCCTACGGGAAGAAAGGAAAGGAAGGGGAACTTTATTTAAGTGTCTAGTCATTTTAGCGCTGGAGCACTAATCGGGGACACTGTAAACTGAATTTAACTATTAACGCAAATAAAGTCAAATGTTGGTTTTTGAGGAGAGGCGATAACCGGAATACCCGGAGAAAAACTTCTCGGTGCAGAGTTGGGAAAAAACAGATTCTTATAAAAAAGAGAGTCAGTATAAGCGTACCACCTGGAATTAAGACTAGGCATCAGGGTTTTGAAACATAGTAGAACTAGATTCTGGCAAAACCTCTCTTGAACCAAGCAAGCACCAAACGAATACGTGGTTTTCAACCAATCTCTTGACACTGAGATGACAATGGTGTAACGTGCAAATGCTAATGAGAGATCTTTTGTTTTTGTCCACCAACATAGTGGCGATGACGTCACGTGAAAACCATATATAAACTTCATAACCGCTGAATAAGGACTTAAAGCTCCGGCTACACGTTGCAACATTGTTAGAAGAACACGTTACAAGAACGCTTCTAACAATGTTAGA
>NC_090895.1:3185253-3187753 GCF_036669925.1 Montipora capricornis | reverse complement strand
ACATAAAGAGGACTATGGAGGAAAAAAACTCGGCAGTTGTCGACGGAGGAAGTATTGCATGAAATCAAGGTTACTACACATTCACAGGTAAAAGAAAAACAACAACAAAAGATACTTTATAACTCGTTTTATTTACTTGTTTAATTCTCACTAGAAACAAAGAATGACTCATAGCAGTTAACAAAAACGCCATACCTAATTTTTAATAACACTTTTGTCGTGTTTTCGTAATAAGTATGTTTAAGGACGGTGCCTACTAATTCAAAGATATTTTTGCCCACGTTTATGATTATATAGGAAATGTAGATCTTAACAAGTGTTATTGAAATCCAAAAAGAAAATTGGGGGTAACCATGCATTTTTCAAAGATAATTCATGAAATAACTTCTCAAACTGAAGCTTAATTATCTCCATAAAATGCATGGTTACCCCCCAATTTTCTTTTTGGATACCAAGAGTACTTACTAAGATTTACTTTCTTCAGATAGTTTTAAACCGCGCAAAAACATCCCTGTATTAGTGAGCATCACCGATAGGAAACCCGATTATCTCAAGATGCGCAGAACGTATGCACAATAACAATGGTAAGCACCGTCCTTAAAATGGTCAGTATACAATTTTCAATATCATACATGCAATATTATTAATAAGGGGTGCACAACTGAGGATCCTTCACCTTCTTGGGTCGTTATTGACTTACCCAATTTTCCTCACACACTGCAGCCCCCCTCCCCCCTCCCCCCTTATCAATTTTTGTTAGCGGAACAAATAAGTGCTGGAAACTTGAACAATTAACCTTGAAAAGGGGAGAGGAGGGGGGAAGTGGGAAAGGTTGGAAACATGTTTTAGATCCAGGGGATATTGAAAGCTACAAAAAGGTGTTTTTTTTAACGGGAGTGTCTCACCAATTTTGCAACCTGTTGTAGTTCCCCATACATAATTATTATTGACTATTTTGCAATGTTACTGCTTTTACGCGTGCTATCTTATGATTTCGACGAGCAGTTAGTACATATCTATATGTTAGTTTTGAAACGCATACTTTTCTATTTTTGTTTTTCTCACGAATTTTCTAGTGATTATAAATAGTATTTTAAAGGGTAAACGTGCTTCAATATTACAATTTCCTTAGGAATTTGCGGTTTCATGCTTATCGATAGCTTCTACATGTTCCGTGAGGGAATTTAGAAAACTATAGAGTGCACGTTTTTAGACAACTCCCTAGTTTTATTCACGTAAGGCATTATTATAAAATTGCGCACTCTTAAGGTATATTCAGCTATTATTGTTGAGCGATCGTAGAATCTACTAGTTGCTATAATCTATCAATGGATATCATCCTATCAAGCTATTACTGTTCAGCGATGGTAGAATCTACTAGTTGCTATAATCTATCAATGGATATCCTATCAAGCTATTATTGTTGAGCGATGGTAGAATCTACTAGTTGCTATAATCTATCAATGGATATCATCCTATCAAGCTACCTTTTGGCGTAAGTCGTCGACCGAATTCGAACCCAATCACCATTACTACCACCGCTACTACTGTTCTGCTACTTTCACTACTCATCGCTACAGATCTACTTGTAGTACTACTGCTGTTACATCGTAAAATTATCGTCGATTCTACAAATTGTCGTTACTTTGTAACTCAAGGTAACTGAGATTTTGAACTTTGATTAAATCTGGTGTATATATCTCCTAGCAGTGGAGTTCGATTTGTCTATTACCTCACACCAAGTGAGCTACCCCTGTAATTATTGAAGATCACTGGAGTATTTCGCAAACTCTAGAATCTTAGCAATTACACACTTTATCGAAACGTGTTCTTAGCCATGAGCTTATGCCGGAGGCCTCTTTTATGACTGGCTGATGTGCCTGAATTGAAATCCTGAAATCGCAAGTTGAAGTCTCGCCTAGAATATTAGCTGGGGTACTCCCTTGTTTAACGGCACGCCTGTGTTTGTCACACACACAACAGAGATCAACAGATTGGTTTGCTCCCAACTGGAACTGTTCGGATCGACTGTAGATTCTTTGGTCATATTTAAAATTTTACAGTTGTTCATGCAGTACTTAAATTGTGATCAGGAACCCATGATCATGGGCGTCCTGTTGTAATTTCGTTATATTGCGGTTCTGGGGAACAAAAAGAAGGATTTGTATGAGTTTCGTGATACCTTTTTTTCTAAAACTGAACTTTAATGTATCGAAATTGGGCTATTGGATTTGAACGAAATGGCTAAGAACTATCAAACTAGCATTCTGTCAAAAGATAAAACATTGGTGGTGTATTTTTTCTGTCTAAAGCATCTAACACATTCTTTTGACATGGCACAGAACGCCATTGTGTTCATTTTGATTAATTGCAAATGCATTTTGTATAGTTCCTCTTTGAGAAAGGCAAAGAGAATATATCGAAAAGTTACGAAATAGAACTGATCAGTCTTCTCAAATTGTCAAACTCTAGTAGTCTTGATCTCTTCGCTCTTTTACGC
>NC_090895.1:3160253-3182753 GCF_036669925.1 Montipora capricornis | reverse complement strand
AGAAATGTCTCATTATTTTAAATCTCCGCACAATATTAAATGCACAGGATGATATTTCCCATGTTCAATTTGCGCGAAGAAACTTTTTGTTTTCAAAAAATAATGGTTACTTTTCACTATAGGTATGATTTCAGGAAGATGTTCAGGCTTTATTTTATCGTGTTACTTATTAATCTGTTAGTGGCATCAGTGCAGGTCTTGAAAATTTGTTGAAGCGAATCAATTTGCTGGTTCAGCCTTGATGAATAAAAGAATATGGCTGTATCGCTGGGGCATTACCCATACAATATTAAATAGCCAGGATAACATGAAAAGTTTTTTCCCACAAGTTAAGTTTGCTCTTAGATATAAACTATTTTTAAAAGTTTTTATTTTTAGCTTTAGCACGATTTCCTAAGTGTTTCATTCGTTTCGGGAAGAACCCCAGATGTGAGTTTTTTCGTTTCATTTACTGACCCAGTAAATGGCGTCAGTGTCACGTACGATGACCATTGTTAGCTTGCTTTAAAATGTATGAGTTTTTCGCCTTAAAGCAGTCCTGACCTGAAAGATTAGGATTTGCCGTTGGCATATATTTTGCGTTAAATTGCTACCATGGCCAAAAAATCAATTCTGTTTTTTTCTTTGGATTTCAAAATTATGTTAACTTACCACTAATTGATCCAAGTTTGGAGCCTTGATTTCAAAAAGACACCTGTTAATTTTAACTGGAATTTTCTTACTTAATGGTCCACCATTACTAACTTTAAAATCTCGAGAGAGCTGGATAGAGCAGAAACTGACGTCAACAAAAAAGTTCTCACTGGCTCAAATAGTGCCCCTGTGACCAAAAATCAATTCTTAATTTTTCTTAGGATTTCAAAACTATGTTAACTAAACAGTGACCAACCAAAGTTTTAAGCCTTGATTTAAAAAAGACACCTGTTTTTTAAACTATAATTTTCTTATTATAATGGTCCGCCATTGCTAACTTAAGTTCTGGAGAGAGCTGGATCGAGGAGAAAATGACGTCAAAGGCTCACTAGTTTAAGAATGCAATGCGTGTGTACGCCGCAGAATTAATATGCAGCATGGAAGTTTTGGGCTTTCAGACTTTAAAACTCGCGTTTTGCATAAACAAGAAGCTGCATTTAAGCTAGTGAGTAAATGACGTCACTTTTCCCTAGATCCAACCCTCTGAGGTCCAATCAGTCAGTTTTGAACGTGTGTAATGGCAGACCTTTCACTCAAAGTAAACAGCCTTTGGATAAAAATTCAAAGCTCAAATTTTTCCCAGTCAGGTGTTAAGCAAACACACTTTTAAAATTTGAAAAAAAGGGAAGTGATTTTTTGAACATAGTAGCATTTTAACTCCTTGTGATTTCGCTCCAAACAGGCGGCACAAGTTGCATTAAGTTCCCGAATTGTCATTTTCCTAATGGTTGATTCCTAGTGATTCCAGAGTAGTTCAAGTCCTTTTACGGTGGGCGGTAACAGCTAGCTTTGCACTTTATATCGAAATTACGATTTTGTCCGTTTGCCCCCACAGAGGACTGCAACTACCAAGAGACTCAGTGGGAACTTACCATTAGCAAAATGCGCCGTTGGCAGTTGATTGTCCAGCAGCCGAGCGCATGAGAGGCATAGGTCTATTTAACAAATAGAATCTATGTTGCCGTGCGTCTGTTCAGTAATAGATCACAGACGACGTCAAAATTTGGTAAGAACAAAAAAGTGCAGCCGAGTGTGTCACTGATGTTCTTACCACATTTTGACGCCATCTGTGATCCATCACTAAACATACGCACGGCGAAAAATATAATTTTTACCACAATTGCTTGTAATCTCGCAATCTGATTGGCTAATTGGCCGTTGTCGATAAGAGTCTAGACAACACTGCTCGCATCATGCGCGCGTCAATTTGTCACGCATTGTAATAGCCAATAAGGAACTCTCATTTTGGAAAATAAACCAATCGTATTGCGAGAAAGTTATAGACAACGCTTGCTCTTTCTTTGTGTCATGAGTTTGGTCTCCCTCAGAAAGAAACACTTTCTTTGGCATTGAATATTGCGGTAAAAAACAAATCGACAGTGGTTCGGCGTTGCCTGCGCCTCGTGAGTCCACAACATTTTGACCACCGTGATGACGAATATCATTGTCATAAGAGTACAGAGAACGCTGAACCCCTTTCGATTTGTTAATTATTACATTTATAAAATAAAGAATTAAAAGTTTTGATGATGACGTCAGCTTTGCGTTCGGCCTCTAGGAGATCATAAGGTGATAAATCAATGCGTGTATTATTGAGCTTACTAAATAGACCTTGATTGACCTAAGAAACTGCTTTGCATTCCTTTTTTGAAGAACATTTATTCTTGCATTAAAAAACAAGTTGTGACCTCATCTCATGGATACACCCATACCTCACACTAGCTTGTGGGAGATGTTAACAAAGCTTAAATCAGACGCGGCGACAAGAGTGGTCTACGACAAGCCCATGTTGTATCGGTCTCCGGAAAACTCGTCACAGTACACGATACTTTAATTTGAATGCTTTGAATTGTCCTACTACAGTGCACCCCTTTTGTTTCTGACAAAAAAATAATGGCTCAGCTCTAAACGAACTAGTGATATTTTCAATACGAATAAAAGGAACACTACTGCTATTGTACCTGAACATGACCGTCCATCTCCAGTAAAGCCTGGCTTGCATGTGCAGTTGAAGTTTCCAGCCGTATTTGCACAAGTTGCATTTTCATTGCAGTCATGGATCCTGGTGCTGCATTCATCGACATCTGAATACCAAGAAAGGATACAGGTACTCAATTAACGATTTTTAAAGCCTTTTGATAAAAATCATCCAGCAGTTGATCTTCGTTCACCATCATCACTGAACAAGCATGACTGTTTGAACAAGGCCTTGACTTACGAATGTGGCCAACCACAAAAAAAACTATCATCACATCTTGTATGAGAGTTTATGCTTCTGACGAATAGTACGTTAAAAAATTCGCAGCTCAAAATGAACTAGTGATATTTCCTGGCAATACGAATAAAGGTAACACTTAGCTATTGTACCTGAACATGACCGTCCATCTCCAGTAAAGCCTGGCTTGCATGTGCAGTTGAAGTTTCCAGCTGTATTTGTACAAGTTGCATTTTCATTGCAATCATGGATACCGGTGTTGCATTCATCGACATCTGAATACCAAGAAAGGGATACAGGTACTCAATTAACGATTTTTAAAACCTTTTGATAAAAAATCTTCGTTCACCATCGTCACTGAACAAGCATGACTGTTTGAACAAGGCCTTGACTTACGAATGTGGCCAACTACAAAAAAAAATATTCTCATATTTGCGTTCGACAATAGGAGAACGCATACTAATCGGGTCAATCCCGCGGGTTTATGTCCCGCGATTTTCCGATGCCATAAAATTTCATGGTTTGGACGCCATCTTGGACTGGCTGGCTGCGTGGCACATATGGCCTCGATTTCATGCGAAATTTTTTGATCGCCGGGAACTGATATCTTGAACGTGCAGTTAAATTACTCATGGTATTTTGGCATTGTGGTTACTGTTTCCACAAGGTAAGTGAATTTTGTTTTACTTATTCGAATTTCCATTAACAAATATGGCTAAGGCTACTTATCAGAATATCAGAAAGCTATGCAGTAGTGTGTTTTCTAGGAAACAGACGCTGAAATTCGCCCCGGCTACGATAGCGAGTTGTGATGCATCAATTCAGCTGCTTTTCTCAGGAGATTCAACTTCTCTTCGTAGACTGTGGAGAGTCGATCAGTATATTGCCTTCAGCCAATGAGCGAAAAGACATTTTTATTAATGGACCACTAAATACATTGACACGTTCCGTTATCCAAGTTTCTTATTCAATTGCGAATGACACTTTCAGTTATCCAAGTTTCTTATTCAATTGCGAAATAGTTAAACATTATCCATTTGTTTAATTTTCTCCTATTTCTTTTGGCCACTGCGATTGTATCAACATCTTGAACTATTAAAACTGATTGTTGTGTTCAACTTTGCAACTGCTTTATGACACTGACTGAAAGCAGCCCAAAATCCTCTTTCCCAGAATCCTTCTCTCAATCAATATAATAAATTTTTCGGGAGCTACAGATCGAACGCACTTTTCTAATCTTTGATTACTACTAGTTTATATGAGAGTTTATGCTTCTGACAAATAGTATGCTAAAAAATTCGCAGCTGAAAATGAACCAGTGATATTTTCTGGCAATACGATTTATAAAAGTAACACTTAGCTATTGTACCTGTACATGGCCGTCCATCTCCAGTAAAGCCTGGCTTGCAAGTGCAGTTGAAGTTTCCAGCCGTATTTGTGCAAGTTGCATTTTCATTGCAATTATGGCTCCCGGTGTTGCATTCATCGATATCTTAATGAGAAAAGGATACAGGTACTCAAAGTTTCAAAGTTTGATAAAAATCATCGAGCAATTCACTTTGATCTTTGTTCACCATCATCAACTATGATGACTGTTTGAAAGGCGCCTCAATGACTTTGAATTTGAATGTGGCTATAAAAGCGAAAGAAATACCATCCTATTTTATATCGGACTGATACTTCTGACCAACCTTTGGCCAAAAAAGCGAAGATCGAAATGAACTCAGGCTATTGAATTTCCAATACGGCTAAAAGCGAGGAACACAACTGCTTTTGCACTTGAACATGAAAGTCCGTTTTTAAAATCACTTCTGCTTTCGCAGAACCTTCTCTTTCCTTCTTCAACTTAATAGCTGCCACACTTAAACGTATAAGTACGTCTTTCCTAGGAAAGCAGCAAAAAAGATGATGACATTAGCCTGTCCTTACCGTTTTCGCACTTTTCTCCTGTAAATCCCTGTGGACACTCACAGGCATAGTTCTTCTCAGTGTATCCCAAAAGACACTTTTCATTGTTGTGGCATGGATTGTAACAGCAAGGATTCTGATGAGGTAAGATAATCATAATATATCGAATTCAGTTCAGAGCACGAAGTTCCTTGGCTCAAATGTATGAGTCGCGAGATATTTGTCTTACTTTTTGGTTTGCCTTCCCTGTTAACATATACTCAATCGTTTCCCAACACTGTAGTAGATTAAGATATCGATAATCGTTTTATAGGATTAGCCATGTCATTTCCACGTTTGGCTGCACTATTGGTGAGTGTAATTAGTTTCACATCCCATAAACGAATCACTTTTAATGCGGGAAGTAAAAGCTGAGATAAAACTGAGATTTAGCCTGACAACAAAAGCAAAGCAATACGCACACCACTTCAGTTATGCTGAGAAGGGGTGAAATCTGGCCCAATCGTTTCAATTTAAAATGAGATACCTTTGCGCCTCTGTATGTCCAACCCTGTCTTGGCTTGAGATCTTTCGGGTGCTGGCAGTGGTCCGAATCACTCAGTTCACAGATGACGCTGCTTGGAGATTTTCCGCTACCAATGTTGACGGACACACATTTGTTTGCCATGAGACACCAATGTTCACATCCGTCTTTTCCAACAGTGAGATTCATAAACACGTGTCCTTCAAAGTATCGGCCCGTTTGTACTGGAAGAAGGTGGATGGTTCGACAAGAACGATCTACGAACAATGGCACAAGTCACTGACGCTTATCTAGTGCAAATGTTGCAATTTTACACAAGCAAATTAGGAAAGATGATTTGCAGACATCACTAACAGCCGAAGGTCACAAATATTGGCGGAAATTAAGGAATAGGCGATAACTTTTCAACTTTCAACTTGGTTTGCATCATAAAATTAAACTTTCTTGACAATGTATTCCCAGGCTGTTTTCATGATCCCAACAACCCGGCCGAAGCAGGCAGTTTTACCACTTCGAGCAACAAGTCTCGAAACAAGCTATCATGAATCAGGGGTTTCAATAGAAGCCGGTTACCGGCGGTATACCGCCGCCTGCTTTGCCTCACACCGCCGGCTAGTTTGCCTTGATTTTCACTAAAAATGCTATCATAAACTTCTCAAACTGCCGTCTTCAATGAGCTATCATGAACGGCTATTTCAGAAGTTATTGAAACCCCTGCATGAATTCTTTCAAACAATCTAGAGATCTTCACAGTAAGTAAGAAAGCAAGCAAGCAAGCAAGCAAGCAAGCAAGCAAGCAAGCAAAACTTTACAATTATCCCTAAAAGTTGATTTCCACAAGAGACGTGTGGTAACAATAAAACGAGCAAATCTACTAACTTAAAACTATTTACAATTATTTAAAGTTTCTTAATTTTTTTTTACTTACTATAAATTACCAGCTAATAATTCTATTCACTAAAAATATTTCGACTTTCTCCATAGCAGGAGAGGAGCAAAAATCAGCTAAAGGTGTGCGCATTAATTTTATTATTAAAGATTGAAAGGGTGTCAGATCCACCGTCGAAGTGTAGCAGGAAGCGAGTTCCACAATTTTGCTCCACTATAGGAAAAACGTTTTTTTTTTTCGATATTCAGTTTTGGGTAGCGGTAACTGCAGTGAGGTGAAGGATTTCCTAAGTTTATGATGTGATATATCATTCTTACTTATGAAAAGATCAGTAAGGCATTAAGGAGCCAACCCATTGACTATTTTATACAGTATCTTTGCCTTAGCCCGTTGAGTTTCTAGATTTTCCCAGCCTAAGAGACCTAAAGCCTCGGTGGCATTGAATAGATTCATTAATCAGTCGAGCTGATCTATTGGAAGTTTCTGGAGCCCATTAGAGAGCCCTTTCCCTAGGGTATCCCATACTTCACTTATAGTGTGGCTGGATTAAAGCATTATATATTGAAACTAGAGTGCCTCTCTCGACAAACTCCTGAATTCGTCTCAAACCTCCTACTCCCGAACTAGATAATCTAAGATAGATGCTGGTCGATTTCTTTGCCAAGAACCCTACTGTGGTAAAACTGTTTAAGATTTTCCTCCTTTAATTTCAATACACATTTGAGACTGTAAGTTTGTTAGCTTGTAGTTAGAACGGATTTGCATATATTCTGTTTTTGCTACATTTAGACTTAATTTCATTTACGCCTAAGAGGAAGAAAAGAGGGCCAAGAATAGACCCTTGAGGAATACCACAGGTAATTTGTCTTTCAGATGACATCGTATCATTTAACTGCAAATAATTTTGACTTGAGTTTGCTCCAAGTGCAGTGATACCATATAGTTCAAACTTGCGCAGCAGAATCCTGTGATTGACAGCCGGTATAAAATGAACCGGCCATGCAATTCATGCTCGCGCGATGCCTTTGTAGGCTTCTGGAAGTTCGATAGGATCGTTCCCAGCGTTCGGGTCCAAAGTAGAGTGCCAGGCTTCGAGGAAAAGTCGCCCGCGGTAATTAGCTTCGAAACCAACAACCTTGACGTAGATACTTTTTTCCGTTACTTTGGTTATTACTGGCAAGATAGAGATCGGAAGAAAAGAAGCAAGACCCTGGCAATTTTCCAATCTTCAGGGAAGCTGCTCGAGACGATGGCGTTTTTGAATATATATGTTAATGATGGAGAAATAGCATAAGTCGCAATTTTCAAAAAATTTCCAGAGATTTTGTCAATGCCTGTGGCTTCCGAGTTTGAAAGACTCTTCAAACGCTTGAGCTTTTTGCCGTTAGACACAAGCTTAAAGTGTGACAAACTGGAGTGACATGGCTTCACATACTGCTCAAATGAAATAAATGAAACAGTAAATTAACGAAAGACAATGATATTCACGTGACTTTAGAGTTTATGACACGTGATCTTTTCTTGTAATCTCTTTTTCAAAATCGTTTTGTCTCCAGAGCATTGAATAGGGAGCTTAAGCAACGACAACGGCGACGGCAACGAGAACGTCATCTCAAAATATAAATTCGCGTTATTGTAATCGCTTCGTTAATATTTCAACTTTTTTAATATGACGGGGGTGTGGTAGTTCCTCAAAAATGACGCTGGTAGGAACAACGCTCAATTTAGGGCAGAAAATGAAAATTTATCCTCAAGTAATGACGTTTTCCATAAAACCTAAAATTTGGCTATTTGACGTTGTAGTTTTGCTGACGACGGCAATGAAATGGACAAAAGTGAAAAACACACGTGCAGGGCGTGCAAAGCTATTGTTTTTGCCTACTAAATATGCACATTTTTGACGTTCTCGTTGCCGTCGCCGTTGTCGTTGCTTAAGCTCCCTATTATCTAATTTCTACGACGGAATGGCTTATGATGAATTGATGCCCAATGTTACAAAAGTTGTCAAACTTAATTTTGAACTAGGGGTTACGTTTATGCAAACGTTGGCCGTGTAGCACTTATATTTCAACAGACTGAATTAACTATGAGAATGTGATGTGAAGTGCTATTTTCTACCCATGTAACCCATGTGAGCGTTAGCCCTACTAATAGAAATGGGCCCGCACAAGGACAGAGAAAAACTCTGACCAGGGTGGAAAATGAACCCACGACCTTCGGGTTAGATCACCGCTGCTCTACCGGCTGAGCTACAAGGTCAGACGGGAGCAGGTCGTAGGAATTGAAGATGTCAAATTCACGGCATTCCCACCCAGGTCAGAGTTTTTCTCTGCCCTTGTGTGGGCCCATTTCCATTAGTAGGGCTAACGCTCACATGGTTTACATGGGTAGAAAATAGCACTTCACATCACACTCTCATAGTTAATTTAGTTTAGAACTATATGCATCGCATCACCTTCCATGCTCTATAAGAGTTCCTGAATTAGATGTTGACAAGAACTTTTTTTCTCACCTTGATTAGCAAGTGTTTTGATCTTAAGGCAAGCCAGCCAAAGAAAGGAGATAACCAGGCAGTCGAGAACAAAAGGGCGATAGCGTCTCATGTTTGGAACATCAGACACCATAAAGCCAGATAGGGCTCTAAGAAAACTTGGTCGATCGCGAAAGGTTTGTCGCCCTTATATACGTTAAATGTCTTTTGAAGGCATCATTTATTCATCAGTCGGTCATGACAATTAAAGGAATTGTTTTTCTAATGATCTATATAAATTGAAAGAGGGCCCAAAGTAAATATGTTGTTTACGATGTAAGAAAACGATTACCTGGATGTGTCATACTGAGCAAACGATATCGTCGTTTAAGCTTGTTCTGTCTAGAAACTGAGTACTTATGGTGGATGCCTAATTTGCTCATGTACATAGCGTGCAGTTTTCTGACATCCGATGACGCCACAGTTATTGCAATTAAAATTGGCCTGACGAGTGGAGATACAACACCAAATTAAGATACAACCTCGTCAGTTATTTCAGTTTAGATTAGATCACCATGCTAACGGGAGTCTTTTTTATTCCTTGTGTGGGCCATGCCATTTCCATGTCTAGAGATATGCAGAGAATAATTCAATATTTTAACAGACGCTGCATTTTATATTCTCAGGGGTTTCAACAAAATTTGAAGTGTGCGGCTGGTTTAAGTAGAGCAACCAATTGTATCAACATGAAGTTTAATCTTAAGCCGCAGTTAGGTTTGAAAAAATCTGCCTTTTTTTCAATTTATTGAACAAAGTGGCCTAATTCTCGATTTATTTTAAAAATTCACCTACAGAGTCTAAAACCATTTGTTTCCGTCTTTTTTTGCGCGCTTTTCTGTTTAAACCGTTCTGAATTGTCACGAACTGTAATTGTTTCTTCAGTTTAGTGTTCGGACGTTTGTTTTTTTACTGAAAGTTTACGTGACAATTTTAATGAAAAAGTCATGTTATCTTGACAAGTCATATAATGGCTATTTTCACCTGTTCCCTCCACGGGCATATTCATGTTTAGCGGCATATGAGTAAGAAAATGGGAAAAAGTCGCAGTGGTTAATGGTTAGTAGACGGTTGCTTACTATTAGACCAAATAACTGCTCAGTTTTATTAGAGCAGACAATTTCGGACATTCCACTGATTCCAGGGCCCGGTTACATGTCCGAAAGCAGATTAACTTAATGCAGGATTAACATAAACCAGTTTTGTCTCATACTTTCAACTATTTGGTGAAAGTATCTTTTGCTTATATATATTTTTCAAGATTGACTTCGTCTAATATAAAGTTTTGCCGAATGTCAGCGTTAATCTGGGATTATCGTTAATCGGCTCTAGAACAACCGCGCCCAGATAAGTAAATGAATGTTCTTTGGGAGCCCTAGCTTCATTGACTCCATTTGGGACTTGGTTCATCAATCCCATAGAGACCCCATTGCCTACTCTATGAAGGTCTAAAAATAGAAATGTAGGATGTAAAAATGTAAATGTAAGTGCTTTCTATATAGTGGAAGTATACTTAGCTATCAAGCTAGTTTACAGGCACTCCACTGTTAACAATGCAAGGTGAAAGTAACAATTCAAACTTAACAGAAACATCATTAAGAACCCCAACTGGCAGGAGGCAACCAGTTGGCTATTTACAAAGAGTGGTGGAGTTTAATCAGGGACAACCGGAAACAAATCCAAGCCAGAGGTTAGAACGTGATTTGAACCCGGAGCAGCCCTAACCCAACGCCCTAACCACTGGACCACACTGCCTACATTCTATGTAATATATAGAATATTCTAGATCGTCCAGCCTTTCTATACAAGCATGCAGAACGTGTAAGGGTGTGTGGAGTTGTATTCGTAGTTGCTTAACCTGGCGTGTCGTGCGGGACACAGAAGCACCCATCACTACACCTGTAACGTTTTGTCCGGAATGATCCTTCCATAGGACCGTCTGAATCACTTATTCTTGAGAGTTTCCATACGAAAGCAAGGCGGTACGGAGGAGGAGGAAAAAATCGGGCGTGCCTTAACTAATCGGCCAAAATAAATCTTTTACATCGGAAGTTTTACCTCCCTTTACAATGATGACCGAACACTTTTTGTGTAGTTAATATTATTTATGATTGAAAAAAGGAATAATAAAAAAAATTGCTGGAAACGAAAAGAAAAACAAAATAAAGACGTTTAAGGAAGTATGTTTCACAGGGTTTCCACTCATCAGTAACAAAAAAATTCCATGACTTCTCCATAACTTTCCCTGACCTCTAAACAATTTTCACTGACTTTAAATGAGTTGAATAATCACATTTGCTTCAGCTTCTTTTGAAGGCCATCAATATTTTTCTCTTTGTGCTTTTAACAGGATTTAGTGCGCAAAATCTTGTGAACTGTTTACTAAAATTTCCTGACTTTTCACTGACTTTGACAATATAAAAGATTTTCCCTGACTTTTTGCAAAATTTCCTGGCTTTTGCCTGACCTTGAAAATTTTTTTGTTTTTCCCTGATTTTTCCCCAACCGGCGGTGGCAACCTTGGCTTTCAGATATTTTGCTCGGCACAATCGAACTTCATCAGCAAAGTCTTTGTCAAAAAGGAGGCTCGAGATCCTTTTGAATCTTCCGTTATAAGACTATTAAAGTGCCCCTGTGATCAAAAAAACCACTTTCTTCTTTCCTTCAGATTTTGAAAATGTGTTTGCTTAACACCTGACTGGCAAAATTTTGAGCTTTGATTTTTATCCAAAGGCCATTTACTTTGAGTATAAGTTTTGGATTTCACGGTCCCGCCATTAATCACGTTCAAAACTGGCCGATTGGACCTCAGACGGTTGGATCCAGGGAAAAGTGACGTCAGAGGCTCACTAGCTTAAAATTTCAGCGTGTGAACGCAGCTTATTATATATGCAAAGCGTGAGTTTAAAAGTCTGAAAGCCCAAAACCCCCGTGCTGCATATTAATTCTACGGCGTACACACGTATTGCATTCTTAAACTAGTGAGCCTTTGACGTCATTTTCTCCTCGATCCAGCTCTCTCAAGAACATAATGTTAGTAATGGCGGACCATTAAATAGGAAAATTACTGTTAAAATAAAGGTGTCTTTCTGAAATCAAGGCTTAAAACGTGGGTCACTTAGTGTTTTGTTAACATAGTTTTGAAATCCAAAGAAAAATATGAATTGATTTTTTGGTCACAGGGGCACTTTAAGCGAAAACAGTGTTTGAACGGAAACTTGTCTTGTTGCCACGCATAATTAAGACTAGGTACTTGGCACTAGGCATTCTTCTCAAGGGTTCACCGTGATCAGCAACGCCTTTGTGGTAGCCCTGCTCAACCGACAGTAACCATTAACGGCAGCGAAAATAAGTAAATAAAACCACGTAGAGTAAAAATTTGAAAAGGTTCAACTAATGCGTCGGTGATATGAGTCTGTTCTGATAAGACCCTAATGAACATGAAATCACCCTTCCTTACATTTTACTTCCCACTCAGTACCCGGATCAACCGGACCAAATCATTCAGAATATTCACCGAAATCATTCAGAATATTCACCGATAATCACTTCGCCTTCAGCGAATAATTGTTAAGGCCATGTTACACGAGGCAATTTTTCTTGCAACTCGCATCGCAACAAACGTTGCGTTGCAAGTTGCGAGAAAAAATTCACATGTAACACCCCATTTTGCAACTGCAATTGTTGCGTTGCGAGTTGCGACAAAAGTAGAATGACCCTCTACTTTTCGCAACGTTGTGAGACAAGTTGCTTGCGTGTGACATCCCCTCTGCAACTCGCAATGCTCATCTTTCAGGGACTTAGCGCGTCCGCCAGCGTCCGCCATCTTGTTTGTTATTGTACGCGTTGCAAGTTGCGAAAGAAGTTGCCAACGTGTAACATACCCTCTGCAACTTGAAAGGTTTTTTATTCGTCATCGTTGCGTTGTGAGTTGCAAGGAAAATTGCCTCGTGTAACATGGCCTTTAAATAATTCGTATTTTCCCCTGATATGCAATTATTTGTCAGGTAAAATTACATTTTACATCAATTACAGAGACTAACACTTCAGAAGAGACATGCTGTTGCTTCAGTTTCACAGAATTTAAAATCTTGATCCTTTTCCTGAGTCGGAAAACTGTAGTAAGCCACATTAAGTTAGAAATTTCGTATCTGGGAGGACAAGGATCCGTTTCTCTAAAGTCCTGAACCTTTTCGGACGTATTTTGGGTGACATAAATCCCTTACTAACACCAGAAGGAAAACATCTTAAGTCATGAATCTTTGCAATCCTTGTCTTTTTGCTGGTCTTGAAAACATGTTTAAATGGGTTTGGACGTCAAAGGGGTAATAATGTTTTAGTTTTCTTCGTTTTTTAGTTTTGTCTTCGACCACCACCTCCTCTTTCTCTAATAAATCAAGTATTTTTAATCCTGGCATCTTGCTCCTCTGAAGTGTCTAGTCTTCTAGCACTGCACGGGGCACATTAATTGAGTACCGTGTAAATCAACTCAAATCAATGCAAATTAAATTAATCAAACATTGGTTTTTGAGGAGAGGGGAAAAACAGAGTACCTGGAGAAAAACAAAGGTTCCCCAATTTGTGACGCAAAAATTTCAGTCATTATAAAACCTGCCTCTGTCCTTCCATGTCTGACGTTTGACAAAGCACATTTACTTTTCTGGGTAGTAGCAAGCAGAATGATTATCTTTTTACAAAATGGCAGCTGTCCACTACAAGACCAGCACCAGTGGAAGTTTGAACTCATTCAAGGTATGTACAGTTAAAGGACATTAAACTTCCAAAAATTATTCATTTATATTTTTCTTCCTTCTTAACTATTATTAGGGTACTCCATGGAGTGGCACTCAAACGTTTGCCCTCAATCACATTTTCATTCTCAGAATGACAAGAATATTGTGAAAAATAAGTTTTAGGGCAGTCGTTCTGCTGGAGTTGCAAGAAGCAATGTTATTCAGACCGAGTGGGTGAAGTGGAAGGAGAGCACTTGGGGAGCTAAGTAGACACTACCCTATAACTGTCTTCTAGAATCAAAAGTAAGTGTATTTCAATGGTCCAATCAAAAGTACTGTTTCGCCAATACTGAAAGAACCCTAGGCTAACACTTTCCTAATGCTAATCTTTGGCCTAAACTTTATCTCAGTATAGCTTTTAGTCCTCATGTTAGAACTAGAAACGCATTAGGGGTGGTTACAAACTGGAAAAACAGTGACCTGTGATTAGACCTGCAAACTAAACTTGCTGATTGGCAAACTCATATCAGTGTAATTATAAGTGAGGGATTATATACATTATTACATGTAGGTAACTCAATATAATTTGTAACTCCTATCTTGGCAATTTCCCAAACGTTTCTTGGAATACTTTTTCAATAGCAGCTTTCCCATTCTCAGGCAATGCTCTTGTGCCGATTCCAGTAAAATTTAAGGACAGTCTCGGGACAGTCTTAAAAATTGAAAACTTCTTCTTGCCATTTAGTCATACATTTTCCACCCACTGCTGACAATGTCAAACACGTAAACGGGTTTCCTGGCGTCCACAGCCATCTGCACAGCCCACCCAGTGCCGCCCTCGACTATATTCCCGTGGACGCTAATTTTTCCAATTGCAAACACTGCACTGGTATCCTTGACTTGGTGCCAGTTCCTTCGAAGTAAATTATTTACGTAGGATTTTCCGGTTGGGAAACGTCGTTTTAAAGTTTTGTTTGCCATGTGTAAGAAGTCATCAGCCTGTTGCAATTGCTCATCGGAGAGAACAACTCTACCACAAGCTTCCTGTTATGAGTCTTGAAGGAAAATGCCTTCACACGAACCCCGTATTTGGCGCCTAATTTTTGCCAATAGGTATCACTTCCCATTGCAGCTCCAGAAAATAGCATATAATGCTTCGGGTTACCAAAGTAGTTTTCTTCTTGTTTTCTTATGGCTTCTTCAAGAGAAACAAAAACATCGTCATCAAGATCAAAATCATCATAACTCCAACACTGTTGTATGCCCGCCATGTTGTTAACGGCAGCAGTTAGGGTAGTACTTCGTGTAAGACTGAAGCCGATGACACCCCAAGTGCCCACTCCACACCACTCGTGTTTCGATCGTGCGCAAGTAATAGCCTTCTCTTTGTTTTCTCTTACGAAAGGGAGTTGAATTCGTTTCCCCTAGGAATTTACAATTTTTCTCTCAAAAATATTCTGTTTTAAACGGTATTGTTTCAGCAGAAACTTTTAAGATGGCAGAAGCATTCACGGGAAAGCACGTGTTAATCTTTAGTCGCAAGTGCCTGGATTTATCAAGTGAAGAACTTCAACAGCAAATGAACAAAGAAATTGACGCACTGTCAACAAACAGAAACTTTGAATTACACTATACCTCACATCAGAATCCTACAAGAGAAATGCTGAGAAAAATTCCTGAAGGGTAGGTTTATTACGGCCACTTCCGTGTTTTATGTTTGATATCCGTCCCAGAGTCGACTCGCGCCACGCAGCGTAAGGGTGCGTTCGATTGACCGTATTCCGGAATAGGAATACATGGAATAGAAGTTAGAAATCCTTCGTTTTTACGGAGATTCACACAAAAATTGTCAAACACCTGCTAAAATGCTATTTTAAACATATCTTTATTACGTACCTTGTTGCTTCAAAAACGCCAGACATACCGTTTTGAATCCATCACTCCACGTACTCTTATTCCGGAATACGGTCAATCGAACGCACCTTAAGTATTATGTTGAACATGCAAGTGGTGATGTATTCAAGTACTCTAATTTCCTAAAAATGTTTACAATGTATCGGTCAAATGGAACTTCAACATCCCCCTGGGTCTACCCCGGGCATTTGACACCTTTGTCGTACGGTAGGGGGGGGGGGGGGGGTAGGATTTCATAATCAGGGGGGTGGGGTGGGGCAGGGAATTTGATAATCAGAGTCTTCAGGGGTAAAACGAAACAACATTTATACATGGCATATCTAATCGATGGAAATCAATCATCGAAAAGCTAATAATTGATCAATTGATAAAACTCAAGTACTCAATATTTGTTGATTGATATTGAAATCAATAATCACAAATTTCTGTTGCATCCAGTCCATGGAAATGGAAACTGAAAAACGTAAGCCACATTTTTAATCCACTCTCATAAATTTTACCCTTGACCTTACCTTTGAATCGACTTTGAATATTAAAGACAATGTTACTTCTTTCTCCAATGGTTACTATTTTTGGTTTTTTTTCCAAGATCCAGGAACACTGATATAAGCTTCTGTAATTTTAGCTGTTTAAGGCAACATTTCAACCCAGCAGCCCTTTGGCGGTGAAACAGCTTAAACGAGTATCGAATATAAAGGACATACATATAACAAAGCGAAGGAAAGTGTTTTGCGCATTTGTGGTCAGTTGTATTTGAGAATTTTGGAGCCTGGCTAATCAAGTCTTGAGAAAGCACAAAGCCAAGAACATTGGTCCAATTTCTGTTCCTAATGAGGAGATGATAACCCACAATCTAACTAAAGCTGAGTATTTCAATGGCTTTTTTATCAATATTAGCGAAAACTTAACTAAGCAACTTAATTCCCTGGACTCATCAACTCTAAACAACTTCATCAACAGAATTACTCCAACCAAAGAGAATGTTGATTTTTGCTGGGATCTAATAAAGGATAAGATTAATTAAGAAAGCTGCTAACCCCAAGAAGGCTACCGGTTGGACAATTTATCGCCGAGGGACTTGTCCCTGATTGGTGACTCTGCTACTTACAGTCTCTTACCGGTCTTTAATAAGAGTGTGAATGACTCATCTTTTCCATCAACCTGGAAATTGTCACGTGTTAATCCCATTTTTAAGAAAGGTTCGCCAACTGATGTCAACAACTAATATCCCTTCTCAGTATCCCAGGAAAGATCTTAGAATGTTGTTTGTGACACCTTAAACAGCCACCTGGAAACACATGGCTTGTTAAGTCTCAGGCAGTGGGGATTTCGAAAGAACTACTCTACAGAAAGCCTGTTACTTCACCCAACAGAAACATGGAGAAGAGCCCTGGATAGTGCTCTTAAAGTCGGTGTTCTCTTCATAGACTTCCGGAAAGCATTTGACACTGTGAACCATACAATTTTACTAGAAAAGCTAAAAGCCATTGGTATCTCAGGCAATTTGCTTTCCTGTCTCGCTGACTACATGTCAATGCGTCAACAGTTCGTTCAAATTTCAGGAAACAAGTCAGAGTCCACGATAGTCAGGTTTGGGGTACCCCAAGGGTCAATACTGTGATGTTTACGGTCAAATAAACAATTGAAAACCACTTGTCCGAACACAACAGTATATTTACTAAACAGACATGACGACTACAACATACAAAAGTCCTAGCTCCTAGACGGCGTGGGACATTTACATAAATGATTGACAAGTCTCAAAACACTACAAATACTGGGACCCAAGTTATTCTCAATTTTTGTTAACGATCTTGCTGAATCAATAGCGAGTGGGGAACTGTACATGTATTTATTTGCTGACGATACAACTATCTACACTATCGGTGAGAACATTGATGATATCATTCATACGCTACAATCTATATTGGATCAGGTCTACACCTTGGTGTTTATCAAACAGACTTGTAACCCACGATTCTAAATCAGAAGCCATGATTATCTCCAACCAGACCTTTACTGGCCCTTTGCCACGCCTACGATATGGTGATAGTACCATTGAATATAAAGCCTCAAGTCTAGTGACAGTACGGACGTAGCGCAGCAACTGCACACAGGCTCTCCGTGCGTCGAATGGCGCGCGGTTAACAGCTGCATGGGAGGGGATTGGAGCTCCTTTTCCCCGCTCGCTCCGACTCCCCAGCTGTTGACCGCGCGCCATTCGACGCACGGAAAGCCAGTGTGCAGGCTAGTACAAAAACGACAGAGGGTCCCGAGTACGGGACAGTCCCGAGCAAGTGAGGTTAGTCAGTTGTTTATTGCATGGCATCGTTTCTTTGCGCGATCGGACACTTCACCGCTTGGCGAATATTCGTAATCGTAACTAAATTCCACGTGTTATAATTGTACTGCTATAATTCCATCGTTCCATTGAATTATAGCAATACAATTCCAAAATTGTATTGCTATAATTCCACTTGTTATAATCGTCCTAAATATTTGATTTAGTATAAAACGCGCGTGAAATTATTCCTTAGTTTCATTCGTCACCATTTCATTACCCATACTAATTAAAGCAGTTTGTTTTGTGGCGATGGCGTAGTCGCTTAATTAATTAAGCTCTCTATTTGCCAAATGAAACCCAGGTTAATTTCCCGACCACTTGCGCTGCAAAGAGTCAAAAGAGGGTAAGGGACTGTCGAAACAGGGAATGTTTGGCGACCAAACAACATCAAACATTGTTATAATTATAGCGATGTTTCTCGTGACGTCATCTATTGTTATTAATTTGCCAACCAGAACCTAATTGGCTTTTGAAACAATGACTTCTTTTGTTCCGTGGTTGGCAAATTTGAATATCAAAAGAAATGTGACGTCAATGTTCTTAAACAAGAAATATCGCTATAGCTGAAAATTTTCCCCCAACAATGCGTGCTCTCATTGGTTACTTCGGGGTCACATGACATCTAACAATAAAACTTTTTCCCGCCAAAAGCCTGTTACCCGCAAATGTTGACTGAGGACCGCCGTTGAAAGTTTTTCTTTTTGTCCTATATAACAAATCACTTAATGACTCGTCCCGTTCATTTTGTTTCCCTCGAATTTCAGTGTTTCCCTCGGCTGTGCCTTGGGGAAACATTGAGATTCTCGGGAAACAAAATGAACTGTTTCCCTCGGAACCAGTCATTAAGTGTTTATTGTTTGGTGACCAATTATTTCACCACTTGGCCACCTTGTTTGGTGCTGTTTGATCGTGTTTGGTTGTGTTTGATAAAATTTGAAAGGCCATCAAACATTCGATCAAACAACTTAAAACATTACTTTCGTTCTCGTGTTTGATAGCCGAACTTTTGTTCGTTTAGCCAGCCGTATCAATAATGTTTGGAGCGCCCATGCGTTCCACGCTAGCTCAGCCGCTTGTATCCACCTGTTTTTTACGTATTTGTGTGCCATAGCTCAAAATGTTTTACCATTTGGCCACTCACGTCAACATCAGCATGTTTATTTCAAATGCAAGATAACTTGGGAAGTTTCATAAATTAACGAATAGTGGCTGCAGGTGTACTAGTCTGTACCGCATGTAGTCAGAATTTTTTTTTTCGTGTAAGACTTTGTTCAAATAAAACTCACCTTGTTGAGCCTCTGTATTGTTTTCAAGAAAAGCCAGCAACAGCACTGAAACCATTAGCCAGTTGAGAATAGAAAGCCAACAGCATTTCATACTTGGAACCTAACAATACAAACTTTCATGCGTTGTACAACTTCCTTCACAAAGGGTTGGCCTGTTTTAACTTTTTGGAGTAATGAGCTGTTGTTATTCGTCAGCCAAACTGGAAGTTCCAAAGTATACAACTGTTTTTCAAGCGATTATCAATAACATGAACGGTCACTATGAACAAATATAACCTGGAAAAAACATCCGACATATTGTAAACATCAGATCAAGCCTAATGAAAGGACAACTAAATTAGATACCTTTTTGCCAGTTTGTTCACAAGTTACTAAATTAGGTGTGATTTGGTCGTGCAGAAAAGAAGAAGAACCCTTCACTTTATTAAGTTCACTCGTTAGCTTCATTAGAAAAGTAATAAATTGGATGACTATAATGCTGGTTTATGGTTCGTAATTCAGCGATGCAGTTGAATGATTACAATCGAAAATTTATCCGGTAGTGGACTTATGCTTGTCCAATTTAAACTGTGACAATCAGATCCGGCGTAAACTGCCCTTACGTGATATCGTGTCGTGAAGTCTGAGCTTTGAGTAAACAGGATTCGACTTCACGTGCCGGAGAGTTTAAAGCTCTAAGATAAGTTGATTGTTTGCTTCTGTTTCACTAAAGGGTCAGGTCGTTGATGTTCGTTGTTAAAGCGAGGGATACAACACGGCCAAATAACGTTTACCATTTTACCATATGTCGCTCTCACATATGTTCAATTTCTAGGTTCTTAAATTGAATTCTTATGCACTTATTGACTGAGTGGGAGGGCCGGACGGGGAAAATATTTGGTACGTGCGCCACGACCGAAGGCCAAATATTTTCCTGTCCCGACCGATCTCTAAACTCAGTCAAAAAGCATTTTATCACTTGGATTCTTTAAACTAGTTATAAGTACTCAGAAGATGAAGTTTGGACAAAAAAAGTTACTAGGTTGCACAAGAAATTTATCTAATACGTTGTTTGTATTTGATTTTCTGGCTGTAAATCAGTTTTATGTTTACAAGCGACGAAATCACCTAAAATCGCACCAAACAGAGCAGTACGTGTTCCTAACAAGGCCGTACGGCTTTTGCGGCCCTTCTCGCGCTAATGCACTGCCTTCAAAAGGGGATTCTATTTCTCAACAGTTTTGCGCCGTACGGGCCATATATCACGTCTTAATAAAGGTCCGAGCTTCCGGTAAACGAAATTCGACTTTACTTAATTCAATTCAATATCTTGATGGATCATGAAGATTTTTTTTACTGAAGAGGCACGTGGATGATGTTTTGCGCATGACAACAAACTTCAACATGGTACTCGAATGTAAACAACTACCATTCATAGCACATGTCAAGCCGCTTACATATGTTAATCGCTTGATTTTTAAACCGTGAAGATATGGGACTGTTTCGTTTCTTAAGCATAGGGATATGTTCGTCTTGTTTTACTGAAAGGTCAGTTTTTAATTAAAGCACACGGACGACAACAACGGGCAAGACACGCGAATTTGAATAACGCTTACCATTCATACCATATGTTAAACCGCTCACAAATGTTGATTACTTCCTTTCTTTATCATGGGGATATGTTGATTACTTTGTTCTGTTTTACTAAAATGTCAGATCGTTGATGTTGGTTTTTAAAGCGAGAGACAATAAACCACAACATACCCAAATAACGCTTACCATTCTCATAGCATACGTGGATTCCTTCGTTCTTAATTAAAGCGCGAGAATTGTCGATTGATGGATCCACAAAATGCTGACCATGTTATGCAAAGGAGAACAAATAATAAATAAATAAATAAATAAATAAAAGGGGGACATGGCAGTTATTATTATCACCATGCACTGTTCAACATTAAATGATCAGGAAAAATACAGGACGATGATGCCGCTTACATGCTTACGCTTACATGTAATATCCTACTTTGACCCAACTTTTAAAGTGCACCTAACCCCAAAATATAATTGTAGCTTGAATAAATCTCCATACTGTGTAAAGTTAATTGGTGAAAGAATTTTTTGATTTGGGTGAATTCTCGATTTTCTACGTCTAGTAGAAGTTGAGAAACATTTGGTTCAAGTCCGCGACCTGGGGCGAGTCGAGCTGTGACGTAGAAAGGAGAACCGCATGAGAGTGCTTCCCGGTGTTGTTTACTATTTTCACAGCATTCTTCTGTTAGCTTTTGGAATTCTTCTTTTTTTGACAGCACTGAATGAAAAACACACACTCCAAAGTCGTCCATCCTAAGCCATCTCTTGGAAATGTCGAGGCTTTGTTCATCGCCCAGATCAGCTGAACGAACAAAATCTTCACGCTTTAAATGATCGGAAAATAGCACTGAAGATTGCGATGGTTGCCATTTCGCTCGCTTCAGTCGAACAAAATCGACCCATTTCTTCCTTCTTTTCTTGGCTTCTGTACGATCGTCGTTGTAGAATGGCAACTTATGAAGAGAAATACCTTCTTTTAAATTTCTCACGTTGCTGCAACCAGCAGCAATACATCTCTTTGGCATTTTCTGGACTACAACAGTGGACCATATGCGAACTATGTGAACTATGTCAACACACTCGTTCTCCTTTCTACGTCATAGCAACTACTAGCCCCAATCCTCCCGTTACTCGGACTTGAACCAAGATGGCTGCCATTTAGGTGCGATTTTTTAAACTTTGAGGGGCCATAAAAGATACTAGATTTGAGCAAATCTAATAATTTTTTCACCAATGTACTATAAAAAATATGGTAAATCATTTACTCCAACTAAAATTTGGGGGGTTAGGTGCACTTTAAAAGTCCTGTTAAAAATGTACCAACTCCACCATCGCATCTTTAAGTGTGAATGTGTCAGTACATTCCACTTTCCCAAGTACTTCAAAGGAAGGATCGGGGGGTCACTAGCCGATTATTTCAATCGGTATTTGTTCACGTGACTGTGAATATGCACACTCTAAGCACATCTAACTGAAGACGAGTACGAAAACCAGGTTTGGTCAACGCTTATTTAACGTGTAGTATACTTTATTGTCCGGATAGCGACTTATCCACTGGATAAAGTTATTGGGCATTCGGACCGCTGAGGCCCTTTGTTATTTGTCAAAGATTTGACAGGGGGGGGGGGGGGGGGGAGCGGCGTCTATGAGATTTGATGGGAATCTTCGGAATCCCGAGCTTGTGCTTTCTTAGGTCTTAGATTTTGAATCGGGTCCATAGCCTGGTTTTCACTTGAGACTCAAGGACAAGCAACATACGCAGATGTATTAGCGAGGTTCTACTTATAGTCTATTCTTGTAACATAAGGTACCAATGATCATGAAGCTCTGTTTGTCACGTTAGAACCTTGCGTGACTTAGCACGCATGCTTACTTGCTCGGTAGGCCATTCGGAATTTA
>NC_090895.1:3137753-3155253 GCF_036669925.1 Montipora capricornis | reverse complement strand
TGACTGCCCCATGTGAGGTTTGCATCAAGAACGTTTAGGATACTTTCTGTATGGGTCAAACAATGATCTATGACCTGTGAAAAAAACCAGCCATATGTTTCAATAAACTGCATAATAGTAACAATAATCATAATAGTGAACTTTATTTAAAGTGCACCTAAACTCAAATATTTTTAATCTACAATGCTGATCTCCCCACCCAAAGAAAACATATTTGACCATTCTTAACTCAAAATTTTGCTTTTTATCTGCCGGGCTAGATGCGCAAAGTTATCAAAACCAGCCGAAATTTGGACCCACGACTGTGATGTCAGAAGCATGGGTCAATTCTCGATTTTACGTCACAAACTGCTTTGCAATGCAAAATTTCTTTGAAAACAGGAATGCAAAGCAGTTTGTGACGTAAAATCCAGAATAGACCCATCCCTCTCACATCACAGTCCTGGGTCAAAATTACTGCTAGTTCTGCCAAGTTTACATCTAAGTGGCTTGCACTGTACAAAAAGAGCGAAATTCTGGGTAATAGTGGTGACATGTGTTTGCTTTGGATGGGAAGATTTATATTAGGAACAAAAAATATTTGGGTTTTGGTGCATTGTAAGTGTTAAGTGTATTTAGTGCTGCACTAATTGGGGACACTGAAAAGAAGTCAAATTAACTTATTTCAAACTGTAGGTTGGTTTTTCAGGAGAAGGGAAAACCAGAGTACTCAGAGAAAAAACCTCTCGGAGCAGAGTAGAGAACCAACAAACTCAACCCACGTGTGATGCCAAGTCTGATAATCGAACCTGGGCCACATTGGTGGGAGGTGAGTGCTCTCATCACAGTGCCATCCCTGTTAAAAAAAGAAAAATAATTGGGTATCCAAAAGTGGAAAAGTGGCCAAATTTACTTTTGGTTAACGATTATTAGACATTAATTATCAAACTGTACTAGTAGCTGAGTATTTTCACTACTATACCCCACCAAAACATTGGCCTACTTTCTGAAGCTCAAGTTGTGTAGGATCTTCCAAAACGTTTACATTTATTATGAGTGAGCAACATGAATGTTTGATCCTTTCCCAGCAAATACGAGTAAATTAACACAGTGATCTGTATTATTGTCTGCTTTCAAAGATTTCTTTCATTTTAATTCAGGAGTCAGGGTGGTGTATTGAAAAAAGGAAACCTCAGATATCAATTCAAGACAAGAAAGATAAAATAATCTTTCAGACTAGGGGAAGTAGACAGTTTACCTGTGGCAAGGCTTTTGGAGAGCAGTAAGAATTACTAGTTACTTATAGGTAGATAAGGTCAATAATACAGTTGATACACAGGCTGGCACATGCTTCGACTATGCAAGTTGTATTTTCATACACTTTACATTCACTGAGACTTCAAGACACCATGAAATTTCGTGTGTTGTCAAGAGAGATGCACTATTAGTTAAGAGTCAAATTAATAATCCATGAGAGGGCATCATGAGCACCATGAGAATGAAGACATGGCACAGATGAACATTAAAGGAAGACATCATGATTAACCAAAAAAAAAAGAAAGTTAATTTGGACAACAGGGATCTCTGATTTATCCACTTGTCAATATTTGTTTCTCATAAGTTTTCTATTCACACCAGTTACCATAGCAACAAAAGAGTAATTCATTTCAACCTGTGGAAGTAGATTCTTTTTTGTCACCTTGCAAGGCACATAAGCGTACATGGAAACGCTGAGACACAAGAACACAAGAGTACATGTTCCTGTACATTCAAACACTGTGGCAAAGTCACCACACAAGAGTTCATGCAAACACTGAGACACAGGTACATAAGAGTAGAAACAAACAATGAGGCACAGGTACACAAGAGTAGATACAAACACCGAGGCACAGGCACACAAGAGTACATACAAACACCAAGGCACAGGACACAAGAGTATAGATACAAACACCACGGTACAGGCACACAAGAGTAGATACAAACACTAAGGCAAAGGCACACAAGTCTGAGTACATACAGACATTGAGGCACAGGCAGACAAGAGTTCTTACATTCACACTGAGGCCGGGGCACACAAGTGATATATACAATATGAGTAGCAGATCTGTGTCACATTTACAAATGTGAGGCAAAGCCAAGAGTTTGTAAATGTGATACAGATTTGATGGAAATGTTGTATATGACCTATTAAAATAATGTCAGCATTTTTAAAAGTGTCAATGTACACTAAGTATTTTTGGTGATTAAAGACATTTTAACAGGGAAATAGAAAGAAATGTTAATGTAAATGAAGAGAAATCTGTATCAGATTTATATGTACAGATATTGAGTGAATTATAGTTAATCTAGGGAGTTACTTATAGTTGATCGGGGGACTCGGTTATGAAACCTTAAAACCTTCAAAAACGAGAAAAATGTTGTCACAATCGATGTTGAATTGACTGTGACAGTGCACAATCGTTTTTTTCACTTTGCACAGGTTTGCAAATTTGTTGTGCATAATCTAATCAGAGGATTTGATTGGTAGACATTTATTTTGTTTTCCCATCATGAATTATTAATGAGTTTCATAATATTGTGCCCTTCTCCATTCCTTTTTGTGTTTAATTTTTTAACATTTGTAATCTTTTTAAAGTTCAAGTACTTTTTGCTATATCTGGGTTGCACTGTTAATATCAGCCAGTTACTGTACGAAAACTTAACTAAACATTTACTGCTCACGTGCCTCGCATCGTTCTTTAATTTTGCACTTGTGTGCGTCATTTTTCTCTGTCACAGATTCAAGTGCTTTGGCAACGCCAAAGACTCTTTTTGGTAAAATTATCGATTGTCCTTGACCTTCTGAAGAATCAAAACAGTCTGGCCAAAGTTTGGTTCATTTGCACGTAGTGGTAAGTTTAAGTCTATTTTATATTTGATGTCACAAATTGACGTTGTGTCTTCAAATTCATTTGTGATTTCAAGTGAGGAATGGACCTATGCATGTCAGTTGCTTGGTCGTGAACCAAACGGGCTCAGCATTTTTCTGCTTCAGAAGGTCAGAGTAATTTGAGAATTTTGCTAAATCGTATTTTTTTTTTTTGCGCAGATTAACACTGACTTTAAGTACTTAAGTAAGTACGAAAACATTTCAGGGGTATTGTGTTCTTTAAAGGAATCCTCCTTTCTTACAACAAATGTCTGTGAACTGGTAGATCTTAGTGTTAAAGAAAATTTGTCGTGCATTCCCTTATGATGTAGTAATTTCTGTTACACGACTTATAAAAGCAATTTTTTCTTCCAACAAATAATGTGCAGCCAAGGATTAGAGTTGATCTCATGACATTTGTTGTAAATATTTTGCGATATTAATCTACGGCGACAAAGATTGGTATGACCTTGGTTGACCTTGACAAAATTTTCCCGCCAGAAAAAATACGGCGTTTAAATTACACATGCGGTAAACAAAATTTGTAATGAATAATGGTTAAGAATAAAACACAAACCGCGGTTGCAAACATTATTTTGTGTTTTATTCGTATTGAAACTCAAATGGCCTAGGTCAAAGAATGTTTGAGAACAATGAATTAGTTGCTAGGAACCAATCGCCGACAATTATGTCAAGATTTGCGCATGCTTCATCAAGCGAATCTTAAAACAATGACGGATGTGATTTGCAGAAATTTGGTTTTATCCAACGAGCTGGAAAAGGTAAATTGAACACCATAACAAAGATTTGTGAGCTGATGTTTAGTCAGCGCGAAGGGCTACACTGTAACGCTCGAAACATCATTTCAGCAGCGCAGTTTCTTTAGAAAGTAACCTTTTCATTCGTTTTGAATTTGCTGAATTTTGCGTGTAAAGGAGAGCAAAAACACGGAAATGATACATTTAAATTTATGGCGGCTTAGCTGCTGAATCAACCCTGCAACGTTTTTGTATAGGAATAACATCTATTTTAAGTAAAGTTTGGAGGGTTCAAGAAGTCAATTCTCTATTTATAGGTGGAGAGAATTTCAGACAGAAATAATTGATTTGTAGGTCCGCAATTCGTGCCTGTATTATGAAGAGGAGAGTAGGATGAAAAACAAATAAAGCTCTTTTGATGTTAAAATAAATTTGTGTTTTGAATTGTTATTGAATAGTCTTAAACGGCTCATTCTCGTTTCTTATGGGTTGGGTGCTGAAAGAAGACACCGCGTTCTTCGAATTCGACGTCGACGTAGCGTTTATTTTAAAGGGACACCTCCGCCGAATAAGGGCCGGACCAGCGGAATGAGAAAATTTGCTCCATCGTTATCAAACCTTTTTACCGCGAAGGGTCGAGCGGTTTTTTGTGGAGAAAGTCCTTGGGATCAATACACGTCGGAGAACGTTTTTAATCAAACGCAATGGTTCGTAACATTCCTACGTTGGAATTATTGTGGGATATGTAAATGTAAATCAAGTAGTCCAACTTACCAGGAAAGTAAGTTGAACGTTCTGCTGATTGCTGCCAACGTTCGTGATTCCTTACACCCAGAGGGGGCCCTCAATGTGAAGAATACCTGTGTCAATGAGCATGCGCAAGGAACCGTTGTCACAATTGAAAATACATATATTTTACCCCTAAAGCATCCTTTCATTGGCGCACACGATCACAGTATTTGAAGCAGCCCTCCGACAAAATAACGAACTTGGTGACCCCCAATTTTTATTGCTGGAAAGTAATTAGCTGGCTAATCGTCATCATCGCTTTCATTTTTTAGTCTCAGAATAAATTAGCTGAGGATTTCTGCTCTTCTAGTGGGGGTGACTACAAACAACCTTACAGCAAATCAAATGATTTTAGGATCTACGAAATTTCATGTAATGAAATGAAAGTTGGAAACATCTTCGCAGTTAGATAAGGAACTTAAACAACAACAAGCAGCAAGCCTGTAAAATCCAGACTCGAACCCCGTGCAATTGCTCTCCTCTGCGCATGCTCTACCAGTTCATACCAGCTGAGAGCTGCTCATTTGCCTCAGTTGCTAATCTAACTGCTATGAACTTTCTAACTTTCATTTCAAACATCAAATATTGGTTTTTCGATGAGTGGGAAAACCCAAAGTAGCGGAGAAAATTCCTCGAAGCAGATAAGAAAAACAAGCTCAACCCGAATTTGACGTTGAGCGCACCCCGCCCCCTACCCCACCCCAGATGCTGGGACACATCGGTAGGTAGAAGGTATGTGTTTCAACAATTTTCCAACTCATCTCCCATGGTGATTATGATGACGACAAGGGTGACAATAGAAGCGACGATGAAGGTAGATTACGAGCCGAGACTCTTTTGCCGTTTAATTGGTCGAGCTCGAGAAGAAGATAGGCATGAGAAAAAAATGGCCGCGCGAAATCTGGATTCGAGGAGGAGCGAGCGAAAAGAGGTTGAGTCCAGATTTCGCGCGCCCATTTTCTCTCGTGCACGTGCGTAGAAGGCACATGTTTCATCAACTTGCCAACCCATCTTCCTTTGTGATTACAATGACGACGAGGGTGACAATAAAAACGACGATGAAGGAACCGTGCTCATCAAATACAAATTTCCCCTTTTTTTGAAAACTTAAAAAAAAATTATTTTCTCCTCGAAGAGATGAGTGCTTTCTTGGAAATCCTTTGCTGTATGGACCTACTTTAATTAAGAAGTCCAATAAGTTGTTTGCCTTTCTTTAGACAGAGGTGACAACGGCGTGGACGGGCAAAGGAAGCCAATGAGGGATCTTTCGTTTTCGTCCACCAACATGGTGCTGATGACGTAACCTGAAATTAAACCCCGCCTATATATGCGGTTTTCTGCATACTATGGCTTGGAAATTCTATTCAAAGCATACAAAGGGTTTAGACAAGAGATGAAATGTAAAAAAAAAATTCAATGACTTAGTTTCGCTTCAAAAGCATGAAGTCACTGGTAGCGGTGTATAAACCCTTGTTAAGGTGTTCTGCATTGCGCGACCCTACTGCGCATAATTTATTACGTCATTGGCGCGCGCGCGTACATTGATAAAATGGCGGATTTTCATTGACGCCAAGCGAAATCTGTCAAGGAATGGCTATTTTCTCCTGAGCAAGCACTTTGATTTCCCCCACCGCTCTCCCCCCACCCCCCCCCCCCTTCCTTTTAATGGTGTTATGTACTCGTAATAGGTACACGGAAAACATATTTTAAAGAGAAAAAAAGTTGGAGAGTCGAAGTTGTAGTATTTATACAAAAATGACGTGAAACTGCATTTGGCGCCAGACACTTGAGTGTGAGGTGATGATGCAGCTGTCAAATTTTCTTACAATTTCTTTGCAAGATCGAGCAATTTGAAATCACTTTACTAAAGATTTTAGCCTGGACAAACAAGTAGGCTCAAGTTTTTAGTAATATTCAGTTGCTATTGCAAAAAAAGAACAATGACTAAAGAGAATGTCAGTTGTAGGGTCTTGTTTTGTATTTTTTTAAATAATCATTTCATCTTGAAACTTCGGCAATTTTCACGAAATCCGAGCATTTGATAAGTTCACGCTTGTCTTCTGCACGGACTTTTGCTAAAAACCTCAACGTGCACGTGAAGCGTGCAGCGCATTTTTAAAGCGTTTTCTTGTTTTGCGGCGTTGTCGTTACAATTTTGATTACAAAAACACTCGTCACAAAGATTCTTTCCCGTTCTAATCCTGCGTTACTCTTGCATGAAAAATCATAAAATAATATGGTCGACGCAATATTACAATTTGCATTCAGACGACAAGATTTTGAAGGGACGCCAAATTAGCAACACTAGCACTGATTTTCCTCGTGTAGATGTTGCAAACATGAGGTTACACGCGGCACACTTTGTTGTCACTTCGATGGGTCATTGGAATTCATGCCTTCTAGCCAATCAGCGAGCTTCGTGGACGAAATAAATTGAAGCCCAATTTGGAGAGTCATCGCTTCGCCTTCGGGCAAACAGCTTATTGCCTTTGCCGAGGAAGTTTATCGAGGTATCGTTGCTGGAGGAAGAAGTGATCTTGACGAATATGACGCTGCGTTCCAGACACAAGGACTACTTCGGAGAAGACAAATTTAAAGGCGGAACATAGTAAAGGTGAAGTATGTGCGTGCAGAAACAAATGCGCGGCGCACAAAGTTATCACACTTAAGTGGGACACCTGTTTTCTTTTTTAATGCATTTCTCTTGAGAATTAGCTCTCGTTAAGTAAATTTTGCCGTGGAAGGGTCGAGGTTTTCTAATTTCAGTCTATATTATATGCCTTCATAGCTCTCCATTATCTACAATGTCTTCTAAAAAGAAACCCTCAAATCTTGGCAACCAAAGTACTTGTTTAGAAAGTTCCAAAATACTACTTTCCAAATTTCTAAGCAGGTTTTTTTACGAGAATAAAGCGAATGTCATCGATAACAGACGCAGCGGACAAACATGTATAATAGACCTTATTCATAAATGGCGGCCAATTTATAATTCTTTTGTCGAAGTGGAAATTAGCCTACAAGCCTCGATACCATACAGTGAATTGAAAAGAATTCTTGCTCTAAAATGAGGCTTGGTAGGCTAATTTGCACGTGGACAAAAGAATTATAAATGTGACGGGCCATTTATGAATAAGGTCTATTGTCGTTGCGCTTTTCAAACTAGCAAACAACTTCTCTCCGCACAGCGTGAGTGAGCCGCGGCGGATCAAGCGACTTAGATCTTGCAGTCGTGGAAAAATTCTTTAAACCTCGTTTCATCTCGTTTCTCAAAGATTGAACGCGGTGGAAATTGTGACTCCAAAGTTCATGTTATTACTTTCTTTGTAGTAATTTAAAAGTGTACAAGCTTGTCACATTTTCGTTGATACAATTTGATGTCCTTCATTCATATATTCCCTAAAATATCGCCTGCAGCCAGATTGCAAACAGATAAAGTCCGGTCTTACCCACTCTGAGTTCGGCGGACAAACCAAATCCTAGGATAACGTTCGGAAACGTCGTAGTTGTAATCTATTACAAGAACCTAAGACTTTCAATTTGAACTTTTGTTTCGCACTCCTTTCAATTACTTCAAATACAGAAATGTTTATACTCAAAATTTTGAGGTGTGGCACGTTGCATTGAGTTAAAATCCATCTTTAAAAAGCGCTTGGAAACTCCTCATTTTGCGATGTCTTTGTCCAAGTCTCTATCATTAGGTACGCGAATGAAAAAGAGTGAAGGCAAATAAGGTCTACGCACATATGACAATATAATATCCATTTAACGCATGAGCCTCCACCCAGTCACCACGCCCCTGAATTACCTAAGAACATTGTCACCTTCCCCTCCCCTCCCTTGGTTTTTTCTTGTCTTATTCCTATTTCACCCACACATCCGTTTCCCTCCCCATTTCTATTTTTCCTTTGCTCAACGAGTCCACATATTTTATTATTATCAATACGCGCGGCCAAATGACAAACTACCCTCTGTAAAACGCGCCTTTTTGCGGGCCAAACGGGAAATGTGCGGGCTGAAAATACATTTGCCGCCCTGATACTGATTGGCTGCAGAGATGTCAAACAACCTCGCTCGGCCAATGAGATTGTCCTATTTTAGTGCGAGGATAACTTCTACATTTGGTTTAAAACCCGCACTTGAAATATATTCATTCCTTTCATTCTCACAACCTTTTTTGTTTGTATACATTGATGGACATTTCCATACCATAATTTCATCCTACATCTCTGTTAAACAATTTTTTTCTTATTAAATGAATTGATACGATTTGGTCTTGTGTATTCATAATAATGATAATCAAATGACTTTTGTCAGGCATATAGTTATTTGGGTCCCTCAGTAGCATCATTTGCACACTCGCTCCGCTCGGGGGCAAATGATGCTACTCGGGCCTCAAATAAACTACATGTCTTCCCAAAACTCATGTGATGTCCTATTCATAATCGTCATAACAACCTTGCAATTTACTTTTTTACCCTAAAGAGTGTCCTTATCAATAAGACTTCATGAGGTCATGTAATTCCTTTGCACTGCGGCTCCTGTCATGTAAACCGATTGTTTTCATGAGGTCATGTCTAATCCCTCCCCCTTAGTTAAATTTAGATTGCCTGTTCATGAGGCACTCACGATTTCCCAAATTGGAATTTGGCAAAAATAGTCTTGATATAGAGGTTTTGCACGGCAGCCATGTTGCTTGGCAGGAACAATGAAAATCTTTTGCATTAGAATGAACATTTGTTCCCATAGGCAAAAGAATCCATTGTTCCTGTCATGCAACATGGCTGCCGTGCAAAACCTCTATACCCTTTCTCGAACCGGTCTGTGACTTTAGCTTTAGTATCATGAGCGAACTATACTATTTAATTCCAGTATTCATTTATTAGGCCTCGTTTTTAAGCCATCTACGATCCCTGATATAGAACCAGCCAATTGGTACCCGAGGGCCTTGAGTACTCAGATACATCTTTCGATTAGATAACGCATCAACTACTATCGCTTCATCTTTGGAGCAAACCATGAATACTTTAAACTGAACTAAAGCTGAATTCGTATGTAATCCATTTGGAACATCTTCCCGCACACATTTTAGACTTACAGAACTCGAAGCGTAAGGGCTTTCCTCATCCCGTAAAAATGATCATTGTATTTGAATTGTCCGTAATGCAAATGACCTCAATATTTCTATACCGTCCACCAACGGTATCTGTCCATCTCACAACTAAGCAATATAAAAATCATGGAGAATGCAGTACACCTTACCTGACCATATCTAACGTATTATCTGTTTTTTGTGTGAAGTTTCGCGTAGTATTTTAACTAATTTTCCTTCCCATTACAACTAGTGAAGACCACGGCAATCATCAGAGAAATTTATCGAAAGGAAAGATTATTCCCTATAGTGTGAGAATTTTTGTGCGACCCGCCTGGTAAAAAAACAGTAACTCTGCAACTGTACACTAACAAACCGTAGATTACTTTTCCATTTTGATATTATCAGTCCTCTTTATTTTCAAGTTTTAGCCGCTTTTCCTCATCTACAAACCAGTATATGGACTACTGAAATACCAGTAATTGCCTTGGAAACCGTAAGTACTCTTTTTGGTGTATACTAGCTTTAATGAATACCATAATTAATATTCACCCTGAACTTCTTTATTCTTAATTGTAGCTGGAAGCATTACAAGAACTTCTAATTCCACACCTTTTACTAGAGACAGAACTGTAAGTTCTTTTTAACAGCCTTGCTTAATTTCAGGGCCTCCATTTTTACATTCATTTTCGATTTCCGTCATTCTTTGTAAAAATAAAACCGATTTAGAAGAATTTTAAAAGATTACTTTATCACATCATTTCAATGTACTTAAAAAAAAACACTTGCAGTTCGATAAAGAATGGTACGTTTATCCTCTTAATATTGTCACACCTCCCTTTATTTTGAAATTTTACCCGTATTTACTTTAAAACCAGTACATAGACAACTAAAACGCTCATAAGTGCCACGGAAACTGTAAGTACTCCGCCTTTCGTTTACATTACGAATTAAAAAATATGCCTTGTATAATATCCACGCTGAACACTTTTCCTTTTGTCAGTAGGTTGGAGGCACATTGCAAGAAATTCAAATACTACGCCGATATTGCTGACTGCCAACATCAAACCGTAAGTACTTTTGTGACACTATTCATCCTCAAAATATGGCAAAATGTATCCTGTAATTCAAATCATTATCAGGTACGTTCTTTTTCCCAAAGAACAGTCAATGCCCTTCTCCACTACTAAAAATAATGAGCTTTCATAGCATCACTCACCCGTCATTTTTCTGTGCTTCCGCGGCCCATAAACTGACAATTTCCTTCACCTGTACCTATGCAGGTGAACCAACCGCTCGGAACACCCTAATTAGAACCCCTTAATACTGCTCAGTAGACCTTTTTTAAACAAAACCATCGCATACTAGTGAAAAGCGCAACAAGCCACCCACTTTTCCGAAATTTCACTCGGTAATTTCAACATTGCAAAACATTTATTCCGCATACCATTAACTAAATGAGGTGGTTTGTAAGGGCCATCAATAGTTCAGAAAAAAAATTTCATAATGACACTTAGTAGTAACTGTCAATTGACACTTATAAGTACCAATTGACAAGTGTCAATTGCTACTTATAAGTGTGAATTGCCAGTTACTATCGTTGACAGCTGGAAGTGTAAATGCCAGTTATAAGTGTCAATTGACAGTTACTAAGTGTCATTATGAAATTTTTTTTCTCAACTATTGATGGCCCTTACAAGCCACCGTAACTAAATGATAAATAAACAAAAATAAATAAACGTGAAAGTGAATTAATAAACCATAAAAATAATTTTTAAAAAATTTTAAATTTGACTTTATCAAATTCTTGTACGCTCACTGGCTTTTTCTCTTGTCTGTCTATTACTTTTTGATATTCTTCTCAATATCTCTCCCCCAACCACAGTCATTTAAATACATTCCATTCTTGACCAAGTTCTTAAATAACTGACAACAATAGTCGAATCCCGATTCGAAGCTCGACTCCCTAAATACAGGTAGAAATCATCTGAACAAACCCAGTTCTAGCTCGTGTAGTATTGCACCATATATCATCAGACACTTACACCAGGCCCAATATCCCACATCACTAATAGACCTTTTCATTATAGCTATGTTACCATAACTTGCAGCTTGCAACAAAACTGAGAGATTGCATTTAGAGATCTCCAAAGCGTAAATATCATTAATAGCTTTTACGTACTTAAATTACTCGTAGAGTTGGATAATAGTACTTTATCATGTTTCATAATGTTAGCCCTATCTAGTTTCATTTTTTTAGCCGTATTCACTCGACCAGTCTACAGACCAGAAACGCCAGTAATTACCACAGAAACCGTAAGTACATTTTTCGTTTTCACTAGCCTAAAACTAATGCCCTATATAATATTCACATTGATCTTTCTTCTTCTCGCCCTTACTTTCAACAGTAAAATCTTACAGTCATTTTGAGACTACCGACATCAAACTGCATGTAACTACGTCTTTTGATACTCGTCATCCGAAAAATACCTTTTTAATTATGTCCTGTTATTCGCTTCATTTTCAGACACGTCTTGTCCGCAGCAGACGATGGAATGTGCATGGTTCTTCACTTGTCACACCCACCACTAACGTCCGCACAGTACGTTCCTCTTCATAGCCTTATCTCTTCTAACCTTATTGGAGTTTAGCCACGTCTCTTATGTTATTACAATTGATGCAATTTAAGCATTCCCTCAAATATCGCGCTACTTTTCCGACTAATCAACAATCCACCTATTTTCAAACAATAAATGAACTCTATTTCCCAAAAATTAACAATGTCTCTTTCTCTATTCCGCACACTACCCACTCATAATATTTAAGAAAAAAAAATTAAAAATATAAAGTAAAAAGATAAATTAAAAAGAAATAACTATGAAACTAATTTTAAAGAAACTACTTGTCACATTTCATCTACACTGCCTAATTTAGTCGTCAGTGCAGGATCTTTCCCATCACTTTGGCGAATGTCCAGGAGACGAGACCGTTTACACCCTAGATCATCACAGATTTCCAAAACCACTAATACACCTTGTTTTACAACTTCTTTATTATAATTTCAGTTTTCCAAGAAGTTTGCGGTGAAAAGATCTCTTAACCGTAAGTATATCATTAATTAATAGCCTTTACTTATTTAAATCACCAGTAGAATTCTATAATAAAAAGTCCTTAACACGGAAATGTTGTCCCACTTTTTTTTTCTTCTAAAGGCGTATCCATTCCACAATCAGTGTATAGACATTTTAAAACGCTAGTAATTGCCATGGAAACCGAAAGTACTTTTTTAAAAATCTTCAATACCCTTAATTACACACCCTATAATAATATTCACACTTGACTTCTCATGTTATTTCTACCAAGATCTAAACCCTCATTACAAGAAATTCAAATCCTTCGCCATTATTGGAAACTTCCAACATCAAACTGTAAGTACTTGTTTGTGCATCCACAATGTGTCAAATTTTTCCGTACATTTTCCAGATAACTCTTCTCCGCAGAAGACTATGAATTTGGTTCTCCAGTTGCCACGTCCCCTAGTATCTTCCACACAGTAAGTTCTTTTCATACCAGAGTTCTAGCTATTATTGCACCCTGGATCATTAGAAATTTAGCAAACTACTTTGTTTATTTATTTTTGTTTACTTTATTAGTCCCTGTTTAGTGGACATTTCTGAAAAAACTACATCACTTATTATTACAGTTTACAACCTTTCGAGGAAACTTGTAACAAAACTGACAGAGTCAATTTCAAGATCTCCTAACCGTAAGTACACGATTTCATACCCTTTGCAAAGTATGATGTATTTCATCCTCCTTAATTAGGTCCGTTTAACGTCGGAATCATTTCAGGGCTGTCATTAAGGGCCGGGGGACGGGGATTTACCCCTTGTATTTTGAGGTATATCCCCGGCTACTTTGATATAAAACGAGCATCTTGACTTGACTACAGCAACTCGAATCCCCTGCTATTTTTTTGTATTTCCCCACCTACATCAAGAATTAGTGACAGCCCTGCATTCTCACGTTCCCATTTCGTTTTCAAACACATCTACTGCCACAAAGACATCATGGAAAGATTTGAGGTTTCATAACGTTCACATGGTAAGTACGATCAGAACATGTCAACTACAAATTCAGATATTTATTGTATATCAGAAATCCATTTAAAAAAGAGTTAACTCGCTGAGTGCGGACTTCTAATAGAGAACCAGATGGAAGTAAACGTAAGTACATCATTCGCGACTTTTTATTTAACCTAAAAATCATTTCTTAAGGACAAAGAGAATAGATGACGACCAAATGCAAGTAAGACAAAAACCACCCCAACTCCCAGGTAGAATTTAAATCTACGACCCCTATATAGACTTGAATGTTATCTAAGAAAACTTAACACTCATCCTGTTGTTTGATACGATCAAAATCCATAACTTTTTTTCAACTTCAACCAAGATTTTGGACATACTTTCCTTTAAAATAACACGGTTCTGAATAACTACTGCCATTTTTTTTTTGTCCATTAACGATCTACATCTATCTTCAAAAAATATCTATTCTCAAAACAGCAGTTTCCAAAACGTCAGCCCCCATGAAACCTCCACGCGGCATTCGCCATTTTAATTCAACAGTGTTTTTTTTTCTTCAAAACCATTACAATTTGATAAAACATTTCTTTTACCGTGACAAAACAAGAACAAACACACATAGTTATTAACATTATTTATTGCTTCTCGGCACCACGTAAAAACTTTCTGACGGCCATTGCAAATAGCACGAGGGTGCTAACACACCGCTAAATAAGCGCTGACAGGCCTGTAACGACAGGCCATAATTATGACCTCGCATTATTTTTCCGACAGTCTTCGCGAACCATTGAATTTTTTTTTCGTCTTCTTTTTGGCAAGTGAATCACGCCATTTTAGTCATCGTCGTGTTTAAAATCATTGAAACCCTTTTTATGATATTTCTCTCATTACCTATCCCAACCCCACTTCTTACCTTGAATATCCTAACACCATGATTTGAGAACATACATTTCCCCTTGCTACCTCCCACCAGTCTACCCATCTCGACCCTACTCTCTCAAATCAGACTAAGACGCTATACTTTAGTGGAAACTCAATTCCCTTTCAATTTTATTCATGAAGACATTTCACCTAAAATGCCCCTCTCAACCACCCCCTGCCTCCCCCCCCCCCACCCCACCCCTCTCAAAATTATTTCTCACCCAAACCCTTTTCCTTTCATTAGCCCCCAATTGGGCGAGTCGGAAATATCATGTTCCTTCGTTGTGTTGACAAGCATGCCCCCTTGCGTAATAAACGTGTTCGCCCTTGCAAATCTCCTTGGATTACTTCGCAACTCAAAAAGCGCTTGCATGCAAGAGATATTCTTAAGTTAAAAGCCACTCGTTCTGGTAATGCGGAGGACTGGCGTAAATTCAAAAAACTTCGCAATGTAGTAAACAATGAAATCAAACGTGCGAAAGAATGTCACTATAAGCATGCCCTCAATGAGTACCAAGGTGATACACGTAACACTTGGCGGATTGTCAATGAGCTTATGTCTAGGAAATCACACAAATGTGTCATAAGCGAACTTAAGCTCCCCTGTGGCAATTCTATTTATGATTCTCATGAGTTGTCTAACGCCTTTAATGATCATTTTTCTTCCATTGGGCCTAAGTTAGCAAATGATATTCACGCCAATGAAGACAATTCTTCTCATTTGGATTATTTAGCTGACACTGGTCACTGCACATTCGAACTAAAACCGACCAGCGTCTCTAAGGTTCTTCTTCTTTTATCCAGATTATGTGAGTCAAAATCTACTGGTTTGGACAGAATATCTGCAAAACTCTTGCGCGAATGTGCTGACTTAATAGCCGAATCACTCTGTACTATCTTTAATCATTCTACTGTTTCTGGAATTTTCCCTGATGAATGGAAACTTTCGAAAGTCATCCCCTTGTTCAAACAGGGTAATCGTTCAGATCTAAATAATTACCGCCCAATTTCAGTAATTCCAGTTGTAGCTAAAGTCTTTGAGAGAATTTTGGATGATCATTCAAAATGCTCAAAAAAAATCCCACTGTTCCTTTGCGGCGGAAAAAAAAGATTTCGGAGAACGTAGTCTATAATCTTAGACTCTTTAAGACACGTTCCTCTATCTGTAACTAAGTGGTTTAAGTAACACTTTTGTCAAATGAAACGTTCAGTTTTTACTCATGTTTGTTTATTTTTCAGCTCTTAACTACATGGCCTCATCTCTTCCTCACACATCGCATCAATTCAAGAATCAGGGACTTAAACGAGACCAATGGATGACCTGAGTTTCTTTATCATCAAGTAAGTCCTAACCTTATTCTCCAAATTAACTTAACGGCGCTTTGATGATATAAAACATTACATCTAATCTCGAATCACAGGTAAGCGTCATGAAACAAGACATTTAAGATCATTTAATATCACCCATACTCATTTATTACATGTACTTTACAACACTAACGCCCAGAACTGTTTAGGTGAAGCAGATCACGCAGGGAAAGAGCACAACTTTCAACTCCAGTAATGATTACTTCAAAGCATAATTTATAAAATTACTAAGGATTGTGTTTTAAAATCTTCGAGATCGGTGATGCCTTTGAATACCATTACCTAACCTAATTTAATCCCAGTTTGAAGCAGGTGTTCATGACAACATATACACGGACGATTCTAGGCAACACACCGTAAGTACCTTTTTTTTTTCATTTTTTTTTTTTTGTAATGCTCATTCAGTCCAGTCTTGTTTTCCACGACTTGTTCCTTTTTAAATGAACAATTTATTACTTTAGTTTAGTTTTGCATATAGGCGACCCAAGTTTCGTTGCAACATAGCAGCCGGAAAAGTAATCGTGAATTGACCAACGTAAGTACAATCCCTAAACGTTTTTCATTAAAAAAAAATATTCATCTCGCAAGGCAAATGCACTTATGAAATTTGAATTTTCTAACACACATGTAAACCCATTTTTGAGCAGAATCCTCGGTGTTGGTGGGTAGCAAGTTTAATTTGCAGCTGGCATACACCTAAGAAGAAGAAGTCGGACATCATCGCATTTAAAAATCGTAAGTACAATTGCCAGGTGCCACAGTTCTAACGATTTTTTAAACATTTCTTGTCTGAGACGTTCTAATCTCCACCTGACATTAATGGGTGCTAACAATTGTGATCCCAGTTAGCACACAGTTAAACGAAAAGTAAGCACCTTTCTTACATTAACTTTTTTAAATATACGTATTCAAAACACTAATGTTATATCAGCAAAATTTTATATTTATTTAAGCACTTTTTTTTCAGCTGTAAACATGCAAACAGATACAACAAATGGGAAGCAAGACCTTTCAAAGCAAACTTCACGACTGGTTTCGTTCATATTTACAGGGGCGCAAGCAACAGGTTACAGTTCTCGGAGCTACTTCCCGAGAATTGCCGGTTACATCCGGGGTACCGCAAGGGTCCCTATTAGGACCGATATTGTTTCTGCTGTTTGTGGACGATCTACCAAACGCTGTTAAAACATCGAGAGTTGCCTGTTACGCCGATGATACCAAGATTTTCAAGAGTATTGATTCCATCACAGACTGTAACGCCTTGCAATCTGACCTTAACGATCTTGTCAGTTGGTCTGAATCATCCGGGCTCATATTTAATCAGTCCAAGTGCAAATACCAGTGCATCACCCCAAAAAAATCACCTGTACAGCCCTACCTATACTATCAAGAAACGCCTTTGGAATCTTGCGATACAGAGAAAGACCTCGGTGTGTGGGTGTCAAGCAACCTCACCTCGGACAAACAAGTAACTGAACAGTGTGCGAAAGCCAACAAACTCCTTGGGTTTGTGCGTCGAGTTTCTAGGTACATCCAAAGCACCCAAACGCGTCGCACACTCTACCTTTCTATCGTCCGATGCCATCTCGGCTACGCAACCCAA
>NC_090895.1:3117753-3130253 GCF_036669925.1 Montipora capricornis | reverse complement strand
ACCATTTAGTCTTACCTCAAACATAGCTTTGTCTGCCTTTTTGATACCAGCAGCACAGCATGCAATTTAGAAAGGATGCTTTCAGCAACCTCGTACACAAATCTCATCGCTTGTTTTACCGCTTCCTCACACGCGGTTGCACCTCTAACACTGCACTTATCAGGGCATTTTGTTTCTTGAGTCTGCAACAAAAAAAAGCTCGTATTAGTTGATTATTTACGAAGGTATCGAGCCTATCTAATGACAAGTTGACAACACAGTGTTGATACTGTTTAAGGTCCATGTTCACCCAAAAGACATTGCGTGCTTGTGTTGGATTGGTTGCCAAATGATACTCGCCGATGATTTTCGGATTTTCCTGTCTGTGCGAAAATCACACACAAGCGCGCAATGTCCTTTGGTGAACATGGGCCTTTAACACACCGTTGAAAATAACTGGATGGAAGTTCAAAGTGATCAAGGGTAGTTTGGCATCTCTGATAAGGCGGTAGTTCTTGGTATTGAATCAGGTTACAGTGTGCCAGTGTAAGGTATGTTAAATCTTCATTTTAGTTTGGATAGAAAGGCCCATGATAGAAAGCCAATCATATTGTACCTTTCGACAGCAGCTGTGTTTGCCCCAGGAGGAAAAAATCATTCCTGAACAATTAGTGAGAATGTGATGTCGCGTGACAGACTCAAAACCGGACTTATGTCCTGCAGTGCTGGACAGTCGGGTGGGGAAATGAGATGGGTTTATCAACTTGGGTGATACAGTAAGTTGTCCGGAGTAGACCCAAGTTGGTTTCAATGTTTTACAACAAATCTATTGGGGACCACTTGGGGAAAAAAGAGTTGTGTACATCCATGCCAATCTTGATTGGATCGTTTTGCAAAAGATAAGCAAACAGGCCGTTGGGTGGATCAGGAACTTGAAATCTAATGAAGTCTTTATTGTAAGTTCTGGAATAATACAACGCAATATCGAAACTACTGTGCGCCTTTCGTTTCTTCTTTTTCCTTGAACGTATTGACATTCATCACTTCAAGACTCAGAGAACACAAAGATGTGCTACGATGTGTACTGAGGATTTCAGAGGCATCCCAAGAAAAACAATATATTACAATAGCAGAATGAAAATGATAAGTGATAAAATTGTTGTCATTTGGCGACAATCGAAAAAAGCTAACAAGGTAACGAATAATTATAAAAAAACAAATTTCGACATTCCAGTGTCATCTCTGCCCTTCTAAACAGCCGACGAAAAATATTTGCATCCTTAACTTGTGGCCAACTGACTTTGTCAACCCAATGGATGGTTTTCATTCGCGTGATGAGACGGCCATGTTGGGGCACAAAACAATAGCAAATTATAGCTCATGTTTTGCATTATAAGAGAGTCTCATTCCCAAATGACTTTTTTCTCTATTGTTCTGTGCACCAACATGGCCGCTGTGACGTCAGGTGAAAACCATCTATTAATACAAATTTTAGTAGTCCGTTACCTCTCTCACCTGCAAAGCAATGTTTGCGTTGTTATGCATTCCAAATATCCCTGGCTCGTCAACAATTGGTAGATTATCAACACAATCCCTGTAGTAGGAGGGAAATCGTACCTAGAGATAGCATACGACAAGGGTTAAACACAACTTCACCCTACTATATTTCCATTATCAGGAAGTAATTTCTCCTCACTGTTAAACAGTTTTTTGGACTGTACCAACTGAGAGATTATTAAACACTAGAGTGCTTCATTGTGGTGATGATTTTGTTCCAAAATGGTCACCAAGTAAATTACTTGGCGGCATTCAAGCAGCCCATTTTGTTACCTTGTCACATTCAAACATTCTTAATATGAGCTATAGTGACAGGCAAATTGGGAGTTAATTGTAAAGGAGGAAAATATTAAAAGTCAGGGCTATTTATGAGAAAAAAGGAAAGCAACTTGTATAAGTTTGATCAAGTAGGGGGAAGTGAAAGCCGTTCGCTGATTGAGCTTAAAGAGACAGACGTTACAGGAGAAGATTAGGAGGAAGTGTACAAACAGATCGATTAAATCTTATAATATAAAAGTGCCCCTAACCCCAAAATATTTTTTTTCGCTAACATGAATCTTTGCACCTGTTCGACACGCATTCCGGCCATTTTTTTCCTTTTTTCTAACAAATCCTGCCATTTTATAGCCTTCGAAAGTTGCGAAAATCCAAGCATCTTTTGTTCACGACCGAGTCAGACGGGTGTGGGTCTATTCCTGATTTGACGTCACAATCTACTTTGCAATGCATGCATTTTTACAAAGAGTTAATGCAATGTAAATCAGTTTTGTGACGTCAAATCAGGAATAGACCCACTCCCCTTCTGACTCGGCCGTGAACAAAAGATGCTTGGATTTCCGCAACTTTCGAAGCCTATAAAATGGCAGGATTTGTTAGAAAAATGCGTCTCGAACAGGTGCTATAAAAAGATTCATTTTAGCGAAAGAAATATTTTGGGGTTAAAGGAACTTTAAGGCGGACTCTCCCTTAGAAACAAATTCACAGTTTTCATAAGCTTGCAGGCTTTTTCAGAATACGGGCTGCAGTTTTAAGCCTTAGAGTTTGGTGAACGGAAAATTTGATACAATTTATGTTCTTACCTGAGCTAGAAAAACCACTTTCACGGGCGAGAAGAATCTTCTAAGAATGGTTGTAAGGCACCCCTGATCCCAAGCATCAGTAACTAGTCCTCCATATGTGATCTGTGAAAATCAAACAAAGAATAAATATGTGAAAACCCCTGAGTTCCAGCTCTTAACCATTCAAGTAATATCTCGCTTTAATAGTGCTTGATCTGCTATTACTGAAAAAATATCAAATAAAGTTGTAAAATGTTCAGTCTTAAAGCTTGTCCAACTTTCTTGACTTCATTCCATACTGCAAGCAGTCTCTTACTTTTTCTTTTTTGACCATCTCGCAAGGAAGCGATCCTTGCGACGTTTTTTAACGTCTTTGCACTCACACACACCTTGCGAGGATCGCCTTCTTACTTCGCTGTTAAAGAAGAAAATGAGACTGATTGCATTCTCGTGATGCCATCGTCTTCTTAAACGTCTTCTCCCCAACGAAGCATCTACGATATTCAAGAATCCGTTGTCACCCTTATAGGAACTCCACAGTTATCTTCTCCCCAAAATATAATAGACCCTTCTCCAAAAATGGCGCCAACGATTTGAATGAAAAACAGATACCAGAAATAGAAAAAGAGCACCTTTAGTTTAGTAACCCTGCAAAGTTTCACCGTATAAGGTGTTGTTATATCAGCTGAAAAAATGTAAGTTGAAACCCCAGTCATACAAACGTCTGTAAATTTTTTCATTTTTCAACTTACAGTTTCTCGGCTGATATAATACCTAATACCCTGAAACTTTGCAGGGTTACTAAAGTAAAGGCGTTTTATCTAGTGCTGCTATAACGTTTTTAATTTCAACTTATTTGAATTTTCGGCCGCCATTTTGGAGAAGGGATCCCCTGTCCAAAGCAAAATAAAAATGTTCAAACCAGTTTCAACAACTTTAAAGGGAATGACTTATTAGAAGGATTGCCCCTACAACACCGTTTCACGTAACGGAAATGTTATGGTATCATATGAAACACCAATTTTGGCTAAAAGATGTTATAGGTTACCATAGCGACCAATGAGCCATCCAAATACACTCTTTATTCTGTCTTCAAACGATGACATCAAAACAAACTCGGTGACTCCCAAATTTTGTTATTGGGAAGTGATGACCACGCAAGGAGAAATCATCTGAGAAGTTAATAAATTCTCTGGAGTGGATTCAGAGCCACCTTAAAATTTTCCAATTGTGAAGGTAGCTGTAAATCCCCTCCAGAGAATATTTTTAACTTTGCATTTTTATCTTAGCAACTTCCCAGCAACAAAAAATTGGGAGTTTTGAGATCTAAGAACTTACAGACAAGAAATAGGGGTGTATTTAGATGACTCTTTTGTTGCCATGGTAACATATACGTCACGTTTCTAACGTATCTTGTTGAGCAATTATTGGTGATTTATATGGTACCATAATATTTCCGTTACGTGAATCAGTTGTGTAGAATCAATCTAAATGGTCCAGTTTCCTGAAGTGCTGAAACTGGTTTGAGCCTCCTTAAGGTAGCTTAGTACAGTTTTCCAAAGAAAAAGATCAAGATTTTGAAATCTGTGAAATTAAAGCGACAGGATGTGTCTTCTGAAGTGTTAGTCCCTGCAATTGAGGTAAAATGTAATTTTACCTAAGAAATAAATGCAAATCAGGGGAAAATGCTAAATATAGTGACTGAGCTTCCGCAGGGGGGACTGGAAACTAGGCATTTCAAAGGCCTTTTTCTCAAAACCTAGCCGTACGACCCAGGGTTAAAATTGTACCGCTAGTTTAAAGAAAAAATTCCTTTGAACTGTCTCTTTTTTGGTCCCCCCTTCAGGAGCTCGGTCACTGTATTTAGCATTTTCCCCTGATTTACATTTATTTATTTATAAAGTAAATTACGTTTTACATATATTGCAGTGACTAACTTCAGAAGAGACAACCTGTTGCTTTAATTTCACAGATTTCAAAATCTTAATTTCTTTCTTTGGAAAACAGTAGCAAGCCACCTTACGGTGGCTGGAACCAGTTTACCACTTTTGAGACACCTTATTAGAAGGGTTATAACTACTTTACTGTATCACGTAACAGTAATGTTATGGTACCATACAAAACACCAATTCTTGCTTAACACTTGGTGCCTTGATTTACATTGTACAATACATTAGCTACTGAGATAGAACTAACAGTAAAAAAAAAACTAATGGGAGCCCTCGATTTGTTACCTTAACTTTTCAAAGTAATTAGCAATCTGATTGGATCCCACTAACAAAAAAGTTTAAAAAAAATAATGGGAGCCAATTCAGAGATACCTTAACTTTTCAAAGACTTTTCCGCTCGTCTAAAAATAACTTTCGTGGAGCATGACATATCCCAAGGCCTGGACCGGAGAGCCTCCCTCTCTGTCCCATGGTCATTTTCTCTTGTTTGCGCTAACGCAATAATGCATGTGTTTCATATGGTACCATAACAGTACTGTTACTTGCTACACACGTTTCTATTTAACCCTTCTAATAAAAGGCAGTACAGAGGAACGGACACTATTGTGTTTTGTGCACGGTCAAGGCCAAAAACGAGAGAACAAAAACGCCTACAACAAAGAAATTTGTAGGGTTTTCATAACCATTCCCCTCTATCAACTATGCGTAGAGTATAACGCGACGTTTTATTTTTTCGTTAACGCAACTTTAATTCCTCCTGAAGAATAGTTGCAACTGCCATTTTTTTAGAACAAACCTTTCATATGGCCAGTGATAAAGGTCAGAGCATCCCAAGCAATCTGTCCTTCTGCTAAGAACATCTCTTTGTATTGTCCAGAGCGCTGTGTCGATCCGATTCGTTGAACTCATACTGTTTAATGACATCAAAAGGAACAACAGATCAGTATCAGCATGGCGATTATTCTGGGGCCAAAATCTGTAATTAATTAATAAATCAATTATAATTAATAGGTAATAAGAATAATAATAATGATACGGACAATAATATATAAGAATAATAATAATAATAATAATAATACATACAAGAATATTGCGCTAATAACTGCGAGGAAAATAGTTTCATTTAACGGGAACCTCCACTCTTACTACAGAATAAGTTTAAACCGATGGACATTATGTTTACAAATACATTTGTTCGAAATGTGTTTATAATCAAGGAAAAAGAAATTTAAAATCGCCTCATTTTACTTTCAAATTTTGCGGGCGCAGCCATCTGGAATATGTGACGTGTTACGGTTGCCCAATTGTTAAAAAAATCTTTGTGTTAGACACTAGGGCAACCGTAACACGGTTCACAATTATTCAAGTGGCTGCGCCCGCAAATTTGAACGAAAGTAAATGAGCGATTTTAAATTCTTTTTCCTTGATATAACACATTTTCGAACAAAGGTATTTTGTTAAACATAATGATCCATCGGTTTAAACTTATTCTGTAGTAAGAGTGGAGTTCCCGTTAAATGAACTATTTTCCTCGCAGTTATTAGCGCAATATTCTTGTTATTATTATTATTATTATTATTATTGATTATTATTATTATTATCAGTATCATTATTATTATATTACTTATTAATTATAATTGATTTATTAATTAATTACAGATTTTGGCCCCAGAATAATCGCCATGCTGATCTGATCTGTTGTTCCTTTGATGTTCATTAAACAGTATGAGTTCAACGAATCGGATCGACACAGCGCTCTGGACAATATAAGATGTTCTTAGCAGAAGGACGATTGCTTGGGATGCTCTGACCTTTATCACTGGCCATATGAAAGGTTTGTTCTAAAAATGGCAGATTGCAACTATTCGTGAGGACGAATAAATTGCGTTTCAGGAGCACGAATAGAACGGTAACAGCGTTAGATAACTGCTACGCATGAGTTTGATCTGAGGGGAATGCGGTTATTCCTTCACGAAACCCTAAAAGTAATTTCTTTTGTTGTAGTTTTTGTTCTCTTTTTTGGCCTTGACCGTGCACAAACGCACAATAGTTGTTCTTACTCTGTACTGAGGAACTTAGTCCAATAACTACAACGCTGTATTCAAGTAAACGTAATGTCATGGTACCATATGAAACACCAATTATTGAGCGCAAACAAGATCGTGAAAAATGAGGGACAGAGCTACATGGAGCTCCCGGTCCAGGCCTTGGTTATGTTTACTTGTCCATCGAAAACTATTTTCTAGGTGAGCCCCGAATTGTTATTGTAAAAGTAGCACGTATCAATCTGATTGGTAGAAAGTTTTTTTTTTAATTCACTTAGAGCCAATTCAGAGGTACCTTAGATTGCTAAGTTATTGGAAAATAAGGTATCTCTGAATTTTTGGCTCCCCAAGTTTTTGGAAACTTTTACTGTTAGTTCTATCTCTGATGGCTATGTTACATGTACAATAACACATCAAGGTTACCAAGCAATTTGGGAGTTTTGTATGTACCATAACATTACTGTTACGTGATACAGTAAAGTAGTTTATAACCCCTTCTAATAAGGTGTCTCAAAAGTGGTAAACTGGTTCCAGCCACGATAAGGGTGGCTTGTTTTCCAAAGAAAGAAATTAAAGATTTTGAAATCTGGAAATTAAAGCAACATTCTCTTCTGAAGTGTTAGTCACTGCAAAGTAGTTAAAACGTAATTTACTTTATAAATACATAAATGTAAATCAGGGAAAATGCTAAATACAGTGACCGAGCTCCTGAAGGGGACTGAAAACTAGACAGTTTCAAAGGAATTTTTTCCAAAAACTAGCGGTACAATTTTAACCCTGGGTCGTACTGCTAGGTTTTGAGAAAAAGGCCTTTTGAAATGCCTAGTTTCCAGTCCCCCCTGCAAGCTCAGTCACTATATTAGCATTTTCCCCTGATTGCATTTATTAGTTAGGTAAAATTACATTTTTACCTCAATTGCAGTGACTAACACTTCAGAAGACACATCCTCGTCGCTTTAATTTCACAGATTTCAAAATCTTGATCTTTTTCTTTGAAAACTCGTACTAAGCTACCTTAAGGAGGCTCAAACCAGTTTCAGCACTTCAGGAAACTGTACCATTTAGATTGATTCTACACAACTGATTCACGTAACGGGAAATATTATGGTACCATATAAATCACCAATAATTGCTTAACAAGATACGTTAGAAACGTGACGTATATGTTACCATAGCAACAAAGAGTCATCTAAATACACCCTATTTCTTGTCTGTAAGTTCTTAGATCTCAAAACTCCCAATTTTTGTTGCTGGGAAGTTGCTAAGATAAAAATGCCAAAGTTAAAAATATTCTCTGGAGGGGATTTAGAGCTACTTCACAATTGGAAAATTTTAAGGTGGCTCTGAATCCACTCCAGAGAATTTTATTAACTTCTCAGATGATTTCACCTTGCGTGGTCATCACTTCCCAATAACAAAATTTGGGAGTCACCGAGTTTGTTTTTGATGTCATCGTTTGAAGACAGAATAAAGAGTGTATTTGGATGGCTCATTGGTCGCTATGGTAACCTATAACGTCTTTTAGCCAAAATTGGTGTTCATATGATACCATAACATTTCCGTTACGTGAAACGGTGTTGTAGGGGCAATCCTTCTAATAAGTCATTCCCTTAAAGTTGTGAAAACTGGTTTTTGAACATTTTTATTTTGCTTTGGACAGGGGATCCCCTCTCCAAAATGGCGGCCGAAAATTCAAATAAGTTTGAAATTAAAAACGTATAGCAGCACTAGATAAAACGCCTTTACTTTAGTAACCCTGCAAAGTTTCAGGGTATTAGGTGTTATATCAGCCGAGAAAATGTAAGTTGAAAAATGAAAAAATTTACAGACGTTTGTATGACTGGGGTTTCAACTTACATTTTTTCAGCTGATATAACAACACCTTATACGCTGAAACTTTGCAGGGTTACTAAACTAAAGGGTGCTCTTTCTATTTCTGGTATCTGTTTTTCATTCAAATCCGTTGCCGCCATTTTTGGAGAAGGGTCTATTATATTTGGGGAGAAGATAACTGTGGAGTTCCTATAAGGGTGACAACGGATTCTTGAATATCGTAGATGCTTCGTTGGGGAGAAGACGTTTAAGAAGGAATGGCATCACGAGAATGCAATCAGTCTCATTTTCCTCTTTGACAGCGAAGTAAGAAGGCGATCCTCGCAAGGTGTGTGAGTGTGGAACACGTAAAAAAACGTCGCAAGGATCGCTTCCTTGCGAGACGGTCAAAAAAGAGAAAAGTAAGAGACTGCTTGCAGTATGGAATGAAGTCAAGAAAGTTGGACAAGCTTTAAGACTGTTTTACAACTTTATTTGATATTTTTCAGTAATAGCAGATCAAGCACTATTAAAGCGAGATATTACTTGAATGGTTAAGAGCTTGGAACTCAGGGTTTTCACATATTTATTCTTTGTTTGATTTTCACAGATCACATATGGAGGACTAGTTACTGATGCTTGGGATCAGGGGTGCCTTACAACCATTCTTAGAAAGATTCTTCTCGCCCGTGATTCTTGAAGATGGTTACAAGTTTTCTAGCTCAGGTGAGAACTAAATTGTATCAAATTTTCCGTTCACCAAACTCTAAGGCTTAAAACTGCAGCCCGTATTCTGAAAAAGCCTGCAAGCTTATGAAAACTGTGAATTTGTTTCTAAGGAGAGTCCACCTTAAAGTTCCTTTAACCCCAAAATATTTCTTTCGCTAAAATGAATCTTTGCACCTGTTCGAGACGCATTTTTCTAACAAATCCTGCCATTTTAGTAGGCTTCGAAAGTTGCGGAAATCCAAGCATCTTTTGTTCACGACCGAGTCAGAAGGGGAGTGGGTCTATTCCTGATTTGACGTCACAAACTGATTTACATTGCATTAACTCTTTGTAAAAATGCATGCAAAGTAGATTGTGACGTCCAATCAGGAATAGACCCACACCCGTCTGACTCGGTCGTGAACAAAAAATGCTTGAGTTTTTCGCAACTTTCGAAGGCTATAAAATGGCAGGATTTGTTAGAAAAAAGGAAAAAATGGCCGGAATGCGTGTCGAACAGGTGCAAAGATTCATTTTAGCGAAAAAAATATTTTGGTTTGAGGGGCACAAGGTATATTATAAGATTTTATCGATCTGTTTGTACACTTCCTCCTAATCCTTCTCCTGTAACTTTTCTGTCTCTTTAAGCCCAATCAGCGAACGGCTTTCACTTCCCTTACTTGATCAAACTTTTACAAGTTGCTTTCCTTTTTTCTCAAAAATAGCCCTGACTTTTAATATTTCCTCCTTTTACAATTAACTCCTAATTTGCCTGTCACTATAGCTCATATTAAGATGTTTGAATGTGACAAGGTAACAAGGGGCTGCTTGAATGCCGCCAAGTAATTTACTTGGTGACCATTTTGGAACAAAATCATCACCACAATGAAGCATACTAGTGTTTTAATCTCTCAGTTGGTACAGTCCAAAACTGTTTAACAGTGAGGAGAAATTACTTCCTGATAATGGAAAATAGTAGGGTGAAGTTGTGTTTAACCCTTGTTGTATGCTGTCTCTAGGTACGATTTCCCTCCTACTACAGGGATTGTGTTGATAATCTACCAATTGTTGACGAGCCACACAGATATTTGGAATGCATAACAACGCAAACATTGCTTTGCAGGTGAGAGAGGTAACGGACTACTAAAATTTGTATTAATAGATGGTTTTCACCTGACGTCACAGCGGCCATGTTGGTACACAGAACAATAGAGAAAAAAAGTCATTTGGGAATGCGACTCTTTATAATGCAAAACATGAGCCATAATTTGCTATTGTTTTGTGCCCCAACATGGCCGTCTCATCACGCGAATGAAAACCATCCATTGGGTTGACAAAGTCAGTTGGCCACAGGTTGGGATGCAAATATTTTTCGTCGGCAGTTTAGAAGGGCAGAGATGACACTGGAATGTCGGAATGTTTTTTTTTGTAATTATTCGTTTACCTTGTTAGCTTCTTTTCAATTGTCGCCAAGATGACAACAATTTTATCCCTTGTCATTTTCATTCTGCTATTGTAATATATTGTGTTCTTGGGATGCCTGTGAAACCCTTAGTTCGTACACATCGTAGCTCATCTTTGTGTTCTCTGAGTCTCCTGTTGTGATGAATACATTTCAATACGTTCAAGGAAAAAGAAGAAACGAAAGGCGCACAGTAGTTTCGATATTGCGTTGTATTATTCCAGAACTAACAATAAAGACTTCATTAGATTTCAAGTTCCTGATCACCCAATGGCCCGTTTGCTTATCTTGCAAAACGATCCAATCAAGATTGGCATGGATGTACACAACTGTTTTTTTTTTCTTTCCCCAATAGATTTGTTGTAAAACATTGAAACCATTAACTGTCAAGTTGATAAACCCATTTCATTTCCCCACCGACTGTCCAGCACCTGCAGGACATAAGTCCGGTTTTGAATCTGTGACGCGACATCACATTCTCACTAATTGTTTCAGGAATGATTTTTTCCTCCTGGGGCAATACAGCTGCTGTCGGAAGGTACAATATGATTGGCTTTCTATCATGGGCCTTTCTATCCAAACTAAAATGACGATTTAACATACCTTACACTGGCACACTGTAACCTGATTCAATACCAAGTACTACCGCCTTATCAGAGATGCCAAACTACCCTTTATCACTTTGAACTTCCATCCAGGTATTTTCAACGGTGTGTTAAAGGCCCATGTTCACCAAAGGACATTGCGCGCTTTGTGTTGAATTTCGCACAGACGGAAAATCCGAAAATCATCGGCGAGTATCATTTGGCAACCAATCCAACACAAGGCGCAATGTCTTTTGGGTGAACATGGACCTTAAACATTATCAACACTGTGTTGTCAACTTGTCATTAGATAGGCTCAATACCTTCGTAAATAATCAACTAATACGAGCTTTTTTTTTTTTGCAGACTCAAGAAAACTAATGCCCTGATAAGTGCAGTGTTAAGAGGTGCAACCGCGCGTGGAGGAAGCGGTAAAACAAGCGATGAGATTTGTGTACGAGGTTGCTGAAAGCATCCTTTCTAAAATTGCATCTGCACTGCTGGTATCAAGAAGGCAGACAAAGCTATGTTTGAGGTAAGACTAAATGGTCGTGGGGTCACAAGATCTTTCAAATCAATATGAGAGGACAAGGTCAATCGTTCAATATAGAAAAAAAATGGAAGCTGAGTTTACTAAGGTTTTAAGTAGTTTTTGTAAAGAGATAGAGGAAGCTTTGTAATTGGTGTTAACTGTCAGTGTGCATCCATGTAGAGTCCTCAGTTCTCCAACTCTCTTTAATTGAGGATATACGGTCAATCTTTCTGGTATTTTGCTAGCATTGAACTCGTGATCATTTTTACCTCAATCCCTCATTCTTGTTGGGTAATATCTTAACAGTTTTAGAAATAAACAAAATTGTTAGAGTGATGTAGATGAGTTAATTGTAAAATGTATCTTTGTATTTTTAGGTCATTCCACGAACTTCGTTGCTGATCTACCACCCAACTTCTGGACTGAAAAAAGAACACAGATCTGTTGTGTCTTCTGGTCGAATAAAAGACTGCAAAAAAAAAAGAACTTCACTTGTCGCCTTAGCTTTTAGAGTTATTTGGACTTCCATTTCTTTTTTATGTGAAATCAACTCATTTATCATCATTGATAGTTGAAGGGAAACATTAATGACACACCATTCTCTTCTCGATTTCATATGTTAATAATTTAAGGCGTAAGTGTTAGAGAATAAATGCTTTTGAGGTTTTCTTCCATAAATAGTTTTTCAAGACGACAATTTCGTCTTTTGAATTCTTGTCATTCGCCATTTCTGAATGTGCAAGAAGTTGGAAGAGTCTTGTACAGTTTACGTTTGAATTTTTATGAATAAAATGATGAACTTTAGAAGTGAGAG
>NC_090895.1:3077753-3110253 GCF_036669925.1 Montipora capricornis | reverse complement strand
CTATGTTGCAACGAAACCTGGGTCGCCTATAGCAAAACTAAACTAAAGTATAAATTTCATTCGGAAAAAAGGAACAAGTCGGAAAACAAGACTGACTGAATGAGCATTAAAAAAAAAAAAAAAATGAAAAAAAAAAGGTACTTACGGTTGGCTAGAATCGTCCGTGTATATGTTGTCATGAACACCTGCTTCAAAATGGGATAAATTAGGTTAGGTAATGGTATTCAAGGCATCACCGATCTCGAAGATTTTAAAACAATCTTAGTTAATTTTATAAATTATTGTTTGAAGTAATCATTACCTGGAGTTGAAAGTTGTGCTCTTTCCCTGCGTGATCTGCTTCACCTAAACAGTTCTGGGCGTAGTGTGTAAAGTACATGTATAAATGAGTATGGGTGATATTAAATGATCTTAAATGTCTTGTTCAATGACGCTTACTGTGATTCGAGATTAGATGTAATGTTATATCATCAAAGCCGTTAAGTTAATTTGGAGAATAAGGTTAGGAACTTACTTGCATGATAAAGAACTCAGGTCATCCATTGGTCTCGTTTAAGTCCCTGATTCTTGAATTGATTTGCGATGTGTGAGGAAGAGATGAGGCCATGTAGTTAAGAGCTGAAAATAAACAAACATGAGTAAAAATGAACGTTTTCATTTGACAAAAGGGTACTTAAACACTTAGTTACAGATAGAGGAACGTGTCTTAAATGAGTCTAAGATTATAGACTACGTTCTCCGAAATCTTTTTCCCGCAAAGGAACAGTGGGATTTTTTTTGAGCATTTGAATGATCATCCAAAAAGAGATTTATTCTACATCGAGTGTAGAAAAGGTTCCTTTCGTATTCAACTTGTAGGGGTTAAAATCGCTAGTTATACGGGCAGAATCGACTATGACGCGGTAAGAATTTTCCATTATTGTTAGAATTAAGTGTTCCTGAAGATATGGGGGTTTGACGTTGTTGAAAGTGTATTGTAGATAAATTTAATGCAAAATTAAGTGGGTATTTTGAGCCAAAAATTAATATTTAGATTTTAGAATTTCTATGTTCAATACATAAGTGTGAAAAAGGAGTTGTTCTGGTAAAGGATCTGCATCATGTGTTGTCGGGCTAGTCTAGTTCGGAATTGGGATTGCGTTGAAATGTGTGAGGGGGGGGGGGGGGGATCGCGTGTATGTACATTCAGCGTTGTTTACAACCGGGGGAAAGGAACTTGGGATTTGATGTAAAAAAATAAAATATATAAACTATGCGATGAAATGAAATGGAAGCATAAATTATTTAAGGTAGTGTATGATGGAGTATTTTTGAAAATTGGCCGAATTTGAAAATACCATACATACTACTTTTGTTTGTCTCCCGAAATTTTGAATAAAGCATTGTTTTTATCCTTTCTTGGGCCCATTGAAAGTCCCAAAACTGGAAAAAAAATGCTTATGCAAAATTTTGCGGAGGAAGGAGGAGGGGGGCGGGGGAGAACAAGCGAAGAGTATTATGGTATTTCCGACTCGCCCAATTGGGGGCTAATGAAAGGAAAAGGGTTAGGGTGAGAAATAATTTTGAGAGGGGCATTTTAGGTGAAATGTCCTCATGAATAAAATTGAAAGGGAATCGAGTTTCCACAAAAGTATAGCGTCTTAGTCTGATTTTGAGAGAGTAGGGTCGAGATGGGTAGATTTGTGGGAGGTAGCAAGGGGAAATGTATGTTCTCAAATCATGGTGTTAGGATATTCAAGGTAAGAAGTGGGGTTGGGATAGGTAATGAGGGAAATATCATAAAAAGGGTTTCAATGATTTTAAACACGACGATGACTAAAATGGCGTGATTTCACTCACCAAAAGAAGACGAAAAAAAAATTTAATGGTTCGCGAAGAAGAGAAAACTAATGAGAGGTCATAATTATGGCCTGTCGTTACAGGCCTGACAGCGCTTATTTAGCGGTGTCTTAGCACACCCTCGTGCTATTTGCAATGGTAGTCAGAAAGGTTACGTGGTGCCGAGAAGCAATAAATAATGCTAATAACTATGTGTGTTTGTTCTTCTTTTTTTGTCACGGTAAAAGAAATGTTTTATGAAATTGTAATGGTTTTGAAGGTTACTTCTCGTAGAGTTGACATTGATCGATCTGTCGATGTAACGTAAAATCACTAGTGCAGTGTATGGTTGGGGAAGTGCTATTTAATATGCACTGGATGCGACTTGTGAAATAAGCTTACACAGTTATGTGAAATCAAAATGTTGTGACGACTTGGAAAAATTTCATAGTTAAAAAAAAAATTAAAAAAAAAAACACTCTTGAATTAAAATGGCGAATGCCGCGTGGAAGTTTCATGGGGCTGACCTTTTGGAAACTGCTGTTTTGAGAACAGATATTTTTTGAAGATAGATGTAGATCGTTAATGGACAAAAAAAAAATAGCAGTAGTTATTGAGAAGCGTGTTATTTTAAAGGAAAGTATGTCCAAAATCTTGGTTGAATTTGAAAAAAGTTATGGATTTTGATCGTATCAAACAACAGGATGAGTGTAAAGTTTTCTTAGATAACATTCAAGTCTATATAGGGGTCGTAGATTTAAATTCTACCTGGGAGATGGGGTGGTTTTTGTCTTACTTGCATTTGGTCGTCATCTATTCTCTTTGTCCTTAAGAAATGATTGTTCGGTTAAATAGAAAGTCGTGAAGGATGTACTTACGTTCTGTAGACTTCCATCTGGTTCTCTAGTAGAAGTCCGCACTCAGCGAGTTAACTCTTTTTTTTAATTGATTTCTAATATACAAGAAATATCTGAATTTTTTAGTTGATATGTTCTGATCGTACTTACCATGTGAACTTTACGAAACCTCAAATCTTTCCATGATTGTCTTGTGGCAGTAGATGTGTTTGAAAATGTAATGGGAACGCGAGACGGATTTCGACGTTAACGGACCTAAAAAGGGGGGTGTGAAATACATGATAACTTTGCAAAGGGGTATGAAATCCGTGTACTTACGGTTTGGGGATCTTGAATTGACACTGTCAGTGTGGTTACAAGTTTCTTCGGAAGGTTGTAAACTGTAATATTGGCCATTTTTATGCTAGAGACGTTAAAAGTCGTCAAGACGCATTTGACGTCTGAGACGTTAAAGCCGTCTGGTATAAAAACGGGACGCATAAAAGTAGACAAACTAACGGACAAAAACAAGATTTTTCTAAAAAAATTACTAGGTTCTATTATCGGAAGACACTGGGCACGAGCAAACTCTGCACCAAATAAACGTTAACACACGAATATTTGAGCAAATAATCGTAGCGGAATTGCAGCTTCTCAAAATTTATGTCTCGACGTCGCCTGGAAGGACAGATGCAAATATTTTTTTTTGTGACAGAAATCAGTCTAGGAATAAGCATTTTCTGGCGATGGACGAGGAACTAGATTTAGCCTCGGCGCATGGCTTGTTTGTCTTGTCGACCAAGAGAGCAAGGAAGGAACGAAGTGCAGATTAACAAAGGATTCAGGGCTAAATGCGTCCAAGTTAGGGCGTCCCATTTTTAACTACTAGACGCATTTAACGTCTGAGACGTTAAAGTCGTCTGTTAAATGCGTCTCAACGACGCACTTAAAACAAAGACGTTAAAGTCGTCAGACTTTAGATGCGTCTGTCTTATTTCTCGTTTTTATACTAGACGTTTAAAGTCGTCTTGAGACGACTTTTAACGTCTCTAGCATAAAAAAACGGCAATAAGTGATTTAGTTTTTTCAGAAATGTCCACTAAATCAGTGACTAATAAAGTAAACAAAAATAAATAAACAAAGTAGTTTGCTAAATCTCTAATGATCCAGGGTGCAATAACAGCTAGAACTGGGTCGAGTTAAGGTTATGTCTATACTTGGCCAAGAATAAAATGAATTAGTCGACTGGAGTTCGTTGGCGGAAGTATTGTGAAAATGAAATATAATAGCGTAGCAGCCGACTCAAATAGGCGAGGAAGATTATATGATGTGATAAAGTAGTCTTTTAATCGGTTTAATAGTTTATCATTTATTGTTATATATTTATTCATTGTTATATTTATTCATTTTGTTTTAAAAATTTGTTCGGAGTGGACGTTGTCCGGAAAAAAGGAAGAGAAGACAAAGAGAGAGGAGCAGGATTTGCAAATCATTTTATAATAAAGTTATTATCGTGTGAAACTTCGGGGGGAAAAAAAAAGAAAAATCGATGGTCTGTTGTGCTGTTGGCCAGAAATAATCACTAAATTACGATAGGTTTACCGATGATCTCTTGGTGGTTGTGTCTAAGGTTCCCTGAGCAGTTTTTGGAGACTCTGATGATCGTGTTCTCAGCGGCTGGTAACATGTAAAAGTTGTAGCTAGCTTAAAGAAATTAGTTGCAAAAGCAGCGTGAGATTTCCTAAGTGATTCTTTAATTGCATGCAGCAACTGTAATGAATACTATCACTTATGCGGAGAGCAAATAGGAAAATAGCTGAAAGTGCAGGGTATGAAAAGTACTTACTGTGTGGAAGATACTAGGGGACGGTGTGCAACTGGAGAACCAAATTACTTTACCTGGAAAATGTACGGAAAATAACTTGACACATTGTGGATGCAAAGTCTCAAAAACAAGTACTTACAGTTTGATGTTGGAAGTTTCCAATAATGGCGGAAGATTTGAATTTCCTGTAATGAGGGTTTAGATCTTGGTACAAATAATGTGAGAAGTTAAGTGTGAATATTCTTATAGGGCGTGTAATTATGGGTATTGAAGAAAAAAAAAAAAAAGAAAAAAGTACTTTCGGTTTCCATGGCAATTACTCGCGTTTCAAAATGTCTATACAATAGGTGCGGTTACACTAGACCGCTTGCCCACGGGGAACCTTGGGGTTACAGCTTTGGTTGGGTTTACCCTGGGTTATGATCGACTCCCCATTTGCGGTTACACACTTGGAAATTACCCAAGGGGAAGGTAAGCAAGCGCGTTGGCCTGTTTTTGGTGGGAAACTTACCTTTAAGATAAGACAAGATGAGATTTATTAGTTTTTCCACTAAATGGTTTTTGAAAAACTAATTACAAAAAACAAAATACATTAAAATTAAGGATCTAAAAAAAAAAAAAAATACACATCAAAGATCTGCATGTAAACATCGAAGATCTACATCTGAACGACAAACTTTTCTTTGGCTTATTTTCGGTAATTGTCACGTCGGCGCGCTTCTCTTAAACTGTCCACCTCAATTAAGTTCAGCGATTCATCGCTTCATTTTAAGAAGACAACAAAAGACGTCGACTTCAGTTACGCTTTCTCTAGTCCTTGCAACTCTCCAATTTATAATTTAGACGTCGACTTGCTGCTGGCCAGAAAAGGCGTGCTTGGGTATTTCCACGTCCGCAGTTGTTTACACAGTTCATCACAGCATGTAATTTCCTCGCGTTCGGCAATCTTGTGATTGGTTGAGCCGCTTTGGGGTTTTGTTAACCATAAGACTTACATCTGGAACTGTCATGGGTAATTCTTTTCTTCTTTTTGACGTATCCATGGAAATTTCCCACAGGAAATTTTCCTTTGGGCAGATCGGTTACACATAAAAAATTGCTTCCCCGTGGGAAAAAGCCACTTACCCAAGGGCAAAATGGCTAGTGTAAACCGCAGCTATTGATTGTGAATGGATACGCCTAAACGTTTTAGAAGAAGAAAAAAGTGGGACAACATTTCTGTGTTTAAGGACTTTTTATTATTGAATTCTACGAGTGATTTAAATAAGTAAAGGCTATTAATTAATGATATACTTACGGTTAAGAGATGTTTTCACCGCAAATGTCGTGGAAAACTGAAATGATAATAAAGAAGTTGTAAAACAAGGTGTATTAGTGATTTTGGAAATCTGTGATGATCTCAGTAGGGTGTAAACGGTCTCGTCTCCAGGACCTTTGCCAAAGTGATGGGAAAGATCCTGCACTGACGACTAAATTAGACAGTGTGGATGAATTGTGACAAGTCGTTTCTTTAAAATTAGTTTCACGGTGATTTCTTTTTAATTTATATTTTAAAGTATTGTTTACTAGTTATCTTTTAAATTTATTTCTCTCTTAAAATATTATGAGTGGGTAGTGTGCGGAATAGAGAAAGAGAGATTGTTAATTTTTGGAAAATAGAGTTCATTTATCGTTTGAAAATCGGTGGATTGTTGATTAGTTGGAAAAGTAGCGCGATATTTGAGGGAATGCTTAAATTGCAACAATTGTAATAACATAAGAGACGTGGCTAAAACTCCAATATGGTTGGAAGAGATAAGGCTATGAAGAGGGAACGTACTCTGCGGACGTTAGTGGTGGGTGTGACAAGTGAAGAACCATGCACATTCCATCGTCTTCTGCGGACAAGACGTGTCTGAAAATGAAGCGAATAACAGGACATAATTAAAAAACAGGTATTTTTCTGATGACGAGTATCAAAAAAGAAGTAGTTTGGTATGTTGGTAGTGTCAAATGACATTTTACTGTTGAAATGTTGGTAGAGGCAAGATCAATGTGAATACTGTATAGGGCATTAGTTTTAGCTAGTGAAAACGAAAAATAAGGGTTTCTGTGGTAATTACTGGCGTTTCTTGTCTGTAGACTGGTTTTCGAGTGAATACGGCTAAAAAAATAAATTAGATAGGGCTAACATTACAAAACATGATAAAGTACTATTATCCAACTCTACGAGTAATTTAAGTAAGTAAAGCTATGATACTTACGCTTTGGAGATCTCTTAAGGCAATCTCTTAGTTTTTGTTGCAAAGCTGCAAGTTATGGTAACATAGCTATAACGAAAAGGTTCTATTAGTGATCTGGGATATTGGCCTGGTGTAACTGTCTGATGAGATATGGTGCAATACTACACGAGCTAGAACTGGGTTTGTTCAGGTGATTTCTACCTATATTTAGGGAATCGAGCTTTGAATCGGGATTCGACTATTGTTGTCAGTATTTAAGAAATTGGTCAGAATGCAATGTATTTAAATGACTGTGTTGGGGGAGAGATATTGAAAAAAGAATATCAAAGTAATAAACAGACAAGAGAAAAAGCCAGTGAACAAGATTTGATTAAAGTCAATTTCAATTTTTTCAAATTATTTTTATGGTTTATTAATTCACTTTCACGTTTGTTTATTTATTTATTTTTGTTTATTTATCATTTAGTTAATGGTATGAGGAATAAATGTTTTGCAATGTTGAAATTACCGAGTGAAATTTCGTAAAAGTGGGTGGCTTGTTGCGCTTTTCACTAGTATGTGATGGTTGTGTTTAAAAAAGGTCTACTGAGCAGTAGTAAGGGGTTCTAATTAGCGTGTTCCGAGCGGTTGGTTCACATGCATAGGTACAGGTGAGGAATTGTCTATGGGCCGCGGAAGCACAGAAAAATACGGGTGAATGATGCTATGAAAGCTCATTATTTTTAGTAGTGGAGAGGGGCATTGACTGTTCTCTGGGAAAAAGACGTACCTGATATGATTTGAATAACAGGATACATTTTGCCATATTTTGCGGATGAATAGTGTCACAAAAGTACTTACGGTTTGATGTTGGCAGTCAGCAATATCGGCGTAGTATTTGAATTTCTTGCAATGTGCCTCCAACCTACTGACAAAAGGAAAAGTGTTCAGCGTGGATATTATACAAGGCATATTTTTTAATCGCTAATGAAGAGGAAAGGCGGAGTACTTACAGTTTCCGTGGCACTTATGAGCGTTTTAGTTGTCTATGTACTGGTTTTAATGTAAATACGGCTAAAAGTTCAAAATATAGGAGGTGTGACAATATTAACGTACCATTCTTTATCAAACTGCAGTTTTTTTTAAAAAGTACATTGAAATGATGTGATAAAGTATTTTTTAAATTCTTCTAAAGCGGTTTTATTTTTACAAAGAACGAGACGGAAATCGAAAATGGCTGTAAAAATGGAGTCCTTGAAATTAAGCAAGGCTGTTAAAAAGAACTTACAGCTCTGTCTGCAGTAAAAGGTGTGGAATTAGAAGTTTTTGTAAAATGCTTCCAGCTACAATTAAAAATAAAGAAGTTCAGTGTGAATATTAATATGGTATTAATTAAAGCTATATACACCAAAAAGAGTACTTACGGTTTCCAAGGCAATTACTGGTATTTCAGTAGTCCATATACTGGTTTGTATATGGAGGAAAGCGGCTAAAACTTGAAAATAAAGAGGACTCATAATATCAAAATGGAAAAGTAATCTACGGTTTGTTAGTTGTGCAGTTGCAGAGTTACTGTATCTTTTTTCCTTTTTTTTTTTTTCACCAGGCGGGTCGCACAAAGTTCTCACACTATGGGAATAATCTTTCCTTTCGATAAATTTCTCTGATGATTGCCGCGGTCTTTACTAGTTGTAATGGGAAGGAAAATTAGTTAAATAATACGCGAAACTTCACAAAAAACAGATAATACGTTAGATATGGTCAGGTAAGGTGTACTGCATTCCCCATGATTTTTATATTGCTTAGTTGTGAGAAAGACAGATACCGTTGGTGGACGGTATAGAAATATTGAGGCCATTTGCATTACGGACAATTCAAATACAATGATCATTTTTACGGGATGAGGAAAGTCCTTACGCTTCGACTTCTATAAGTCTAAATTGTGTGCGGCAAGATGTTCCAAATGGATTACATAGCACATAACGAATTCAGCTTTAGTTCAGTATTAATGGTTATCTCCAAAGATGAAGCGATAGTTCAGCATAGTTGATGCGTTATCTAATCGAACGATATATCGGGGTGCTCAGGCTCTTTGGTACCAATTGGCTGGTTGTATATCAGGGATCGGAGATGGCTTAAGGACGTTCGCGCGAAAATTTTTCACATTTTTCTGAAACTTTTACCACTGTAAGATGATGAGTTAGTTATGTCAGAAATGTAAAAAAAAATGGGGTCACCGACTTCGTTTTGGGGAGAACATGCCCGGAAAAACACCCAAAATGTGACAAAATCGGGCTTCGTTAGCGAATAAGGCCAGTGTCTGTAAACCCAAATATATTGCAATTAAATCTTTGAAGTAAAATCTTCTCTGCCAAATATTGTTTAAGTGGACTTATTAAGTGAATTTAGTCAACTGGTGAGGTTCCTTAAAGATCAAGTTCGCATTTAGCGACCACAGTTTCACTCGCCTTGCAGCCGCAAGATGGCAAGATTTGATGTCCCGTGAGCAGAAATCTTGAAATTTTTTTTAACTTCCCACATTGATTTTTTGTTCATTTTTGGACAACGTGGAGATAATTGTAAATAAAATCCGTTTCTGGAAAGAAAAATAGGGGTCACCGAACGTCCAAGACCGTTAAATCCAGGCAAAGCTATGGCAATGGCCTTTTGCCCTATCATTTCTCATTTTATTACTTAGCGCGCGCGCTCGTGTATGACGTGGCGTGTGCATTTGCGTGCGCAGTAAGGATGCGCAGAAACAATTGGCGCGAACGTCCTTAAAACGAGGCCTAATAAATGAATACTGGAATTAAATAGTATAGTTCGCTCATGATACTAAAGCTAAAGTCACAGACCGGTTCGAGAAAGGGTGTGGAGGTTTTGCACGGCAGCCTATGTTGCATGACAGGAACAATGGATTCTTTTTCCTATGGGAACAAATGTTCTTTCTTATGCAAAAGATTTTCATTGTTCCTGCCATGCAACATGGCTGCAGTGCAAAACCTCTATATCAAGACAATTTTTGCCAAATTACAATTTGGGAAATTGTGAGTGCCTTATGGACAGGCAATCTAAATTTAACTAAGGGGGAGGGATTAGACATGACCTCATGAAAACAATCGGTTTAAATGACACGGGCCGCAGTGCAAGGGAATTACATGACCTCATAAAGTCTTATTGATAAGGACACTTTTTAGGATAAAAAAAAATAATCCTCGCACTTAAAATAGGACTATCTCATTGGCCGAGCGGAGTTGTTTGACATCTCTGCAGCCAATCAGTATCAGGGCAGCAAATGTATTTTCAGCCTGCACATTTCCCGTTTGGCCCGCAAAAAGGCGCGTTTTACAGAGGGTAGTTTGTCATTTGGCCGCGCGTATTGATAATAATAATAATATATATGGACTCGTTGAGGAAAGGAAAAATAGAAAAGGGAAGGAAAAATGCTGTGTGGTTAAAACAGGAATAAGACAAGAAGAAACCAGGGAGGGAGGGGAAGGTGACGATGTTCTTAGGTAATTCAGGGGGGTTGTGAGTGGGTAGAGCCTCATGCATTAATGGATATTATATTGTCATATGTCCGTAGACCTTATTTGCTTTCACTCTTTCATTCGCGTACCCAATGATGGAGACTTGCCCCAAGACATTGCAAAATGAGGAGTTTCCAAGCGCTTTTTAAAGATGGATTTTAACTCAATGCAACGCGTCACACTTCAAAAATTGAGTATAAACATTTCTGCATTTTAAGTAATTGAAAGGAGTGCGAAACAAAAGTTTAAATTGGAAGTCTTCTTGTAATAGATTACAACTACGACGTTTCCGAACGTTATCCTAGGATTTGGTTTGTCCGCCGAACTCAGAGTGGGTAAGACCGGACTTTATGTGTTTGCAACCTAGCTGCAGGCGATATTTTAGTGAATATATGAATGAAGGACGTCAATTGTATCAACGAAAATGTGACAAACTTGTACACCTTTAAATTACTAGAAAGTAATAACATGAATTTTGGAGTCACAATTTGCATCGCGTCCAATCTTTAAGAAAGGAGATGAAAACGAGGTTTAAAGAATTTTTCCATGACTGCAAGATCTAAGTCGCTTGATCCGCGGCGGCTCACTCAAGCTGTGTGGAGAGAAGTTGTTTGCTAGTTTGCAAAGCGCAACGACAATTATACATGTTTGTCCGCTGCGTCTGTTATCGATGACATTCGCTTTATTCTCGTCAAAAACCTGCTTAGAAAAAGTAGTATTTTGGAACTTTCTAAACAAGTACTTTGGTTGCCAAGATTTGAGGGTTTCTTTTTAGAAGACATTGTAGATAATGGAGAGCTATGAAGGCATATAATAGACTGAAATTAGAAAACCTCGACCCTTCCACGGCAAAATTTACTTAACCATAGCTAATTCTCAAGAGAAATGCATTAGAAAGAAAACAGGTGTCCCACTTAAGTGTGATAACTTTGTGCACCGCGCCCTTGTTTTTGCACGCACATACTTCACCTTTACTCTGGTCCGTCTTTTAATTTGTCTTCTCTGAAGTCGTTCTTGTGCCTGGAACGTAGCGTCATATTCGTCAAGATCACTTCTTCCTCCAGCAACGATACCTCGATAAACTTCCTCGGCAAAGGCAACAAGCTGTTGCCCGAAGGCGAAGCGATGACTTTCCAAATTGGGCTTCAATTTATTTCGTTCACAAAGCTCGCTGATTGGCTAGAAGGCATGAATTCCAATGACCTATCGACGTGACAACAAATCGTGCCACGTGTAACTTCATGTTTGCAACATCTACACGAGGAAAATCAGTGCTATTGTTGCTAATTTGGTGTCCCTTCAAAATCTCCTCGTCTGGATGCAAATTGTAATAGGGCGTCGACAATATTATTTTATGATTTTTCATGTATGGATAATGCAGGATTATAACGGGAAAGAATCTTTTTGTCAAGTGTTTTTGAATCAGAATTGTAACGACAACGCCGCAAAAAAAAAAAAACGCTTTAAAAATGCGCTGAACGCTTCACGTGCTCATTGAGCTTTTTAGCAAAAGTCCGTGCAGAAGACAAGCGTGAAATTATCAAACGCTCGGATTTCGTGAAAATTGCTGAGATTTCAAGATGAAATGCTTATTTTTAAAAAATACAAAACAAGACCCTACATCTGACATTCTCTTTAGTCATTGTTCTTTTTTTTGCAAAAGCAACTGAATATTACTAAAAACTTGAGCCTACTTGTTTGTCAGTGATTTCAAATTGCTCGATCTTGCAAAGCCGGAAATTGTAAGAAAATTTGACAGCTGCGTCATCACCTCACACCCCAGTGTCTGGCTCCAAATGCAGTTTCACGACATTTTTGTATAAATACTACAACTTCTTCTATCCAACTTTTTTTCTCCTTAAAATATGTTTTCCGTGTACCTATTACGAGTACATAACACCATTAAAAGGAGGGGGGGGGGGGGGGGAAAGCGGTGGGGGGAATCAAAGTGCTTTCTCAAGAGAAAATAGCCATTCCTTGACAGATTTCGCTTGGCGTCAATGAAAATCCGCCATTTTATCAATTCACTCGACCTAAAGTGCGCGCCAATGACGCAATAAATCATGCGCAGAAGGGTCGCGCAATTCAAAACACCTTATCAAGGGTTTATACACCGCTACCATTGACTTCATGCTTTTGACGCGAAACTCAGTTCATTGAATCCTTTTTTCCATTTCATCTATTGTTTAAACCCTTTGTATGCTTTGAATAGAATTTCCAAGCCATAGTATTCGGAAAACTGCATATATAGGCGGAGTTTAATTTCAGGTTACGTCATCAGCACCATGTTGGTGGACGAAAACAAAAGATCTCTCATTGGCTTCCTTTGCTTGTCCACGCCGTTGTCACCTCTGTCTCAAGAAAGGCAAAAAACCTATTGAACTTCTTAATTAAAATAGGTCCATACAGCAAGGATTTCCAAGAAAGCACTCATCTCTTACAGGAGAATATTTTTTTTTCAATTTTTCAAAAAGGGTGAAAATTGTATTTGATGAGCACTGTTCCTTCATCGTCATTTTTATTGTCACCCTCGTCGTCATCGTAATCACAACGGGAGATGGGTTGGCAAATTGATGAAACATACGCCTTCTACGCACGTGCACGAGAGAAAATGGGCGCGCGAAATCTGGACTCGACCTCTTTTCGCTCGCTCCTCCTCGAATCCAGATATCGCGCGGCCATTTTTTTCTCATGCCTATCTCCTTCTCGAGCTCTACTAATTAAACGGCAAAAGAGTCTCGGCTCGTAGTCTACCTTCATCGTCGCTTCTATTGTCTTCCTTGTCGTCATCATAATCACCATGGGAGATGAGTTCGAAAATTGTTGAAACACATACCTTCTACCTACCGATGTGTCCCAGCATCTGGGGTGGGGTAGGGGGCGGAGTGCGCTCAACGTCAAATTCGGGTTGAGCTTGTTTTTCTTATCGGCTTCGAGGAATTTTCTCCGCTACTTTGGGTTTTCTCACTCATCGAAAAACCAATATTTGATGTTTGAAATGAAATTAGAAAGTTCGTAGCAGTTAGATTAGCAGCTGAGGCAAATGAGCAGCTCTCAGCTGGAATGAACTGGTAGAGCATGCGCAGAGGAGAGCAATTGCACGGGGTTCGAGCCTGGATTTTACAGGCTTGCTGCTTGTTCTTGTTTAAGTTCCTTATCTAACTGCGAAGATGTTTCCAACTTTCATTTCATTACATGAAATTTCGTAGATCCTAAAATCATTTGATTTGCTGTAATGTGGTTTGTAGTCACCCCCACTAGAAGAGCAGACGTCCTCAGCTAATTTATTCTGAGACTAAAAAATGAAAGCGATGATGACAATTAGCCAGCTAATTACTTTCCAGCAATACAAATTGGGGGTCACCAAGTTCGTTATTTCGTCGGAAGGCTGCTTCAAATACTGTGATCGTGTGCTCCAACGAAAGGATGCTTTTGGGGTAAAATATATGTATTTTCAATTGTGACAACGATTCCTTGCGCATGCTCATTGACACAGGTATTCTTCACATTGAGGGCCCCCTCTGGGTGTAAGGAATCACGAACGTTGGCAGCAATCAGCAGAACGTTCAACTTACTTTCCTGGTAAGTTGGACTACTTGATTTACATTTACATATCCCACAATAATTCCAACGTAGGAATGTTACGAAACATTGCGTTTGATTAAAAACGTTCTCCGACGTGTATTGATCCCAAGGACTTTCTCCACAAAAAACCGCTCGACCCTTCGCGGTAAAAAGGCTTGATAACGATGGAGCAAATTTTCACATTCCACTGGTCCGGCGCTTATTCGGCCGTGTCCCTCTAAAATAAACGCTACGTCGACGTCGAATTCGAAGAACTTGGTGTCTTCTTTCAGCACCCAACCCATAAGAAACGAGAATGAGCCGTTTAAGACTATTCAATAACAATTCAAAACACAAATTTTTTTAACATCAAAAGAGCTTTATTTGTTTTTCATCCTACTCTCCTCTTCATAATACAGGCACGAATTGCGGACCTACAAATCAATTATTTCTGTCTGAAATTCTCTTCACCTATAAATAGAGAATTGACTACTTGAACCCTCCAAACTTTACTTAAAATAGATGTTATTCCTATACAAAAACGTTGCAGGGTTAATTCAGCAGTTAAGCCGCCATAAATTTAAATGTATCATTTCCCCGTTTTTGCTCTCCTTTACACGCAAAATTCAGCAAATTCAAAACGAATGAAAAGGTTACTTTTTAAAGAAACTGCGCTGCTCAATGCTCAAAAATCTAAAAATTCCGTAATTGCGTGTTCTATAGTCCAGTCCAAAGTTCTCCTCTTATAATTCCATAATCTTGATTTCAGTATTAGAGTAACTTGGTGCCACTGAAACGTTCCACAATAACTTGAAATCTCGTTAAGACTTTACAGCTTGAATCCAGTAGTCCAGTCCGGGTTGAGATCGCCAAAACTCTCTATCATCGATCAACAAAAGCTAGAAGTAGTAAATAGTTCTCAGAAACTACAAAAGTTCGTCATGATTCTACACTCGAGCTGGCGGCTTCAAGGCTGACATGTTGATTATTTACAACTTCTTTTTCACCACAAGCTTAAGCGTGCACTCTGAGCTACTGACAGCTTTCCAAGACCAATGTTTCTAAATAAAAGTTAAAAAGTTTTACAAACTCGGAGCTAAAAGTTAAAACTTATGAAATATTTCGTCCGTTTTTCAACCGGACTTCATCAGTCAATGATATCAATGTTAAAAAGATGAATTTTAAAAAAGGGCAGCTATCTATGATACAATTCTAACCCCCAAGAGGCGTTAAAAAACCCTTTTTTAAAATTCATCTTTTTAACATTCATATCATTGACTGATGAAGTCCGGTTGAAAAACGGACGAAATATTTCATAAGTTTTAACTTTTAGCTCCGAGTCTGTAAAACTTTTTAACTTTTATTATGCTTCCGGAGCAGGAAACACATGTTTTGGCTGTAATGTTTCTAAAGTTAACCCATTTCCAGCGGGGTTAGTGTCTGGATGGGAGACGTCATAATATGCGACTTACTGCCACGAACATACGACCAAAAATTCTATTTTAACGCTCAAAAATGCGAACTAAGCAAGGTACAGATTTTGCTAGCCTGCTTTATGCAAAACAAATATTGACGCAAAAGTATATTTATAAATATTAATACGTAGTTTTTAAGGAGAGCAGAAGGAACTTCTAGAAGTGTCGATCGAGAAGAAAACAATTTGCCATCAGCGAAAAACATTTCGGGAGATTTTTGTTACGTTCAATCAGAGTTCAATATTTCTATCGTACTTTTGGTCGTACAAGTAAAATCGCAAAATCGAAAGTGACATTGATTTTAGCGCCCGCCTGTGATCAAGTTACCTTGCGTGTTTAATACTAACAACTCACGAAACAAAGGATGCACCTGTGACAAAATTACGGCAAAACACCGGGTTTTTGTTAGTTTCCGTTTTTTTTTTCATTCAAGTGTTATGAAGTTCGACAATTTTAAAAACACAAAGATCACAATCGTTGATGCTAGTTCACGTGTCAGCTAGAGTTAAGCTCCTCCGAATGAGGTTAGTACTTGGATAGGGGACCGCTGCAAGTCCCCGTGACGGCGATAGCTGATTCGGTTTCATTTTTTACTTGTCTGGCCGTTGAAAGCTATTTTCTTATTTTCTTTCTACGTCAAAACAGCGAACAAACTATTCGTTCTATGCAAAATAGTGTTCACAGTAGATTTTTCCAACTTCGCGCAATCCTTTGACTAGTCTGAGCACACCGCATCATTCTAAAACAGCCGATCTAAGCATGTTTCGTTTCATCCGAGATAAAGGACTTTCCCAAGTAGAAGGAATTGCCGCGGTCTTTCTAGCTTTTGTTTATCTCCTTTCGGTATTTGTACCACAAGTGCATAGATAGCATTGAAAGTGAATGCAGTAAAAACTACAACTAGCGACAGCGTCGACATCTTTTCTTCCCGCGTTCTAAGACTCTCTCGAAGGTTTTCAACCAATCACAATGCAAATAAAATTGAATTTGCCATTGATGATGCGCATGCGTGACATTAGTCTCCTTTGTTGTACGTACTCCTATTCGTTCTATGCAAAATAGTGTTCACAGTAGAACACACAATTACGAGGCAAGATCTAGAAATAACGTAGAACATTATCCTTATCTTTAAAGCTTGCCATTCTCAAAGAAAAAGCATCTGTCCACTTTATCGAATAGTTTAATACTGAATCAATCATGGCGGGCGGATCGATTCCACAATAAATCATTGCTTTCATCAAGTTTAACGGAATGTGTTACAGTGGCCGAGTGGTCTAACGCGCTCGCAGATAATTGTGGAGGTTGGGAAAGACTATGAGTTCTCCTTGGGGTAGGAAAGTTTGGACCTACTGGAGGGAATAAATGTAAATTCACCCGATCGGAGATTAACTCAATATCCGTGGGGTATGTTGACTACCAACAGAAAAAAAACGACACCAGCGCGGATTTAAGACGTGGTATGCCTTCGGCCTTCGGCCTTCGGCATTCCACGTAATAAACATGCGTGCTAAGTCACGCAAGGTTCTAATGTGACAAACAGAGCTTGATGATCATTGGTACCTTATGTTACAGGAATAGACTCTAATTAGAACCTCGCTATAAATACATCTGCGTATGTTGCTTGTCCTTGAGTCTCAAGTGAAAACCAGGCTCTGAACCCGATTCAAAATCTAAGTCCTAAGAAAGCACAAGCTAGGGATCCCGAAGATTCCCATCAAATCTCGTAAACGCGGCTCCTCCCCTGTCAAATCTTTGACAAATAACAAAGGGCCTCAGTTGCCCGAAGGCCCGATAACTTTATCCAGTGGATAAGTCGCAATCCGGAGAATAAAGTATACTACACGTTAAGCGTTGACCAAGCCCGGTTTTCGTACACGTGTCTAGTTAGATATGCTTAGAGTGTGCATATTCACAGTCAAGTGAACAAATACCGATTGAAATAATCGGCTAGTGACCCCCGGATCCTTCCTTTGAAGTACTTGGGAAAGGGGAATGTACTGACACATTCACACTTGGATATGCCATAGTGGAGTTGGTAGATTTCCAACAGGACTTTTAAAAAGTTGGGTCAAAGTAGGATGTTACATGTTGCTTCGGTGTGGGTCAGATCCCTTTTTAAAAGCGGGCACGAAAAGGAATGTTGTTGAAATAAGCTTCAGAGGTCTGCTGTGTGTCCAGTGCCACAATGTTAGCGCATCATCGTCCTGTATTTTTCCTGACCATTTAATGTTGAACAGTGCATGGTGGTAATAATAACTGCCGTGTCCCCCTTTCCCGGCACCTGGTTCCTATTTATTTATTTATTATTTGTTCTCTTTTGCATAACATGGTCAGCAGTTTGTGGAGCCATCAATCGACAATTCTTGCGCTTTAATTAAGAACGAAGCCACGAACATGTGTTGGCCCTACCATCCACGTATGCCGCTATGAGAATGGTAAGCGTTATTTGGGTATGTTGTGGGTTATTGTCTCTCGCTTTAAAAACCAACATCAACGATCTGACATTTTAGTAAAACAGAACAAAGTAATCAACATATCCCCATGATAAAGAAACGAAGCAATCAACAGATCAACAAAGTGATCAACATATGTGAGCGGTTTAACATATGGTATGAATGGCAAGCGTTATTCAAATTCGCGAGTCTTGCCGTTTATTGTCGTCCGTGTGCTTTAATTAGAAATTGATCTTTCAGTAAAACAAGACGAACATATACTTATGCTTAAGAAACGAAACAGTCCCATATCTTCGCGGTTTAAAACTCAAGCGATCAACATATGTAAGCGGCTTGACATGTGGTATGAATGGTAGTTGTTTATATTCGGGTACCATGTTGAGGTTTGTTGTCATGCGCATTAAGAACAAACATCATCCACCTGCCTCTTGAGTAAAACAAATCGTCACGATTCATCAAGATATTGAATTGAGGCAAGTAAAGTCGAATATCGTTTACCGGAAGCTCCGACCTTTATTAAGACGTGATATATGGCCCGTACGGCGCCGGCGCCGAGCGCGCTTTCATTTCAAAACTATTGAGAAAGTGAATCCCCCCCGTACGAGAGGGCAGTGCATTAGCGCGAGAAGGGCGGCAAAAAGCCGTACGGTCCTGTTAGGAACACGTGCTGCTCTGTTTGATGCGATTTTAGGTGATTTCGTCGCTTGTAAACATACAACTTATTTACAGCCAGAAAATCAAATGCAAACAACGTATTAGATAAATTTCTTATGCAACCTCGTAACTTTTTTTGTCCAAACTTCATCTTCTGAGTACTCATAACTGGTTTAAAGAATCCATGTGATAAAGTGCTTTTTGACTGAGATTAGGTCGGGCGAGACAGGAAAATATTTGGCCTTCGGTCGTGGTGCGCGGACCAAATAGTTTCCCGTCTGGCCCTCCCACTCAGTCAATAGGTATATAAGAATTCAATTTAATTAAGAACCCAGAAATCGAACATATGTGAGCGCGACATAATTATGGTAAAATGGTAAGCGTCATTTCGCTTTAAGAACGAACATCAACGACCTGATTCAGAACCAAACAATCAACTTATCTGAGAGCTTTAAACTCTACGGCAAGTAAAGTCGAATCCTGTTTGCTTAAAGCTCAGCCTTCACGACGCGATATCAGGTAAGAGCAGTTTTCGCCTGATCCGACTCAGTTCGTCACGGTTTGAATTGGGCAAGCATCAGTTCACTGCCGGATAAATTTTCGATTGTAATCATTCACCTGCATCGCTAAATTACGAACCATAAACCACCATTATAGTCATCCAATCTATTACTTTTCTAAAAAAGCTAACGAGTGAACTTAATAAAGTGAAGGGTTCTTTTTCTTTTCTGCATGACCAAATCGCACCTTATTTAGTAAGTTGTGAACAAACTGGCAAAAAGGTATCTAATTTAGTTGTTCTTTCATACTTGATCTGATGTTTACAATATGTCGCATGTTTTTTCCAGGTTATATTTGTTCATAGTGACCGTTCATGTTATTGATAGTCGCTTGAAAAACAGTTGTATACTTTGGAACTTCCAGTTTGGCTAATGAATAACTACAGCTCATTACTCCAAAAAGTTAAAACAGGCCAACCCTTTGTGAAGGAAGTTGTACAATGCATGAAAGTTTATATTGCTAGGTTCCAAGTATGAAATGCTGTTGCCTTTTCATTCTCAACTGGCTAATGGTTTCTGTGCTGTTGCTGGCTTTTCTTGAAAACAATACAGACGCTCAACAAGGTGAGTTTTATTTGAACAAAGTCTTACACGAAAAAAAAAACAAATTCTGACTTCATGCGGTGCAGACCAGTACACCTGCAGCCACTATTCGTTAATTTATGAAACTTCGCATGTTATCTTGCATTTGATTGAAATAAACATGCTGATGTTGACGTGAGTGGCCAAATGGTAAAATATTTTGAACTATGGGACACAAATACGTAAAAAACAGGTGGATACAAGCGGCTGAGCTAGCGTGGAACGCATGGGCGCGCCAAACATGTTTGATACGGCTGGCTAAACGAACAAAAGTTCGCCTATCAAACACGAGAACGAAAGTAATGTTTTAAGTTGTTTGATCGAATGTTTGATGGCCTTTCAAATTTTATCAAACACAACCAAACACGATCAAACAGCACCAAACAAGGTGGCCAAGTGGTAAAATGTTTGGTCACCAAACAATAAACACTTAATGACTGGTCCCGAGGGAACCAGTTCATTTTGTTTCCCGAGAATCTCAATGTTTCCCCAAGGCACAGCCGAGGGAAAGACTGAAATTCGAGGGAAACAAAGTGAACTGTTTCCATCGGGACGAGTCATTAAGCTATAGCGATATTTCTTGTTTAAAAACATTGACGTCACATTTTTTTTATATTCAAATTTGACAACCACGAAACAAAAAAAGTCATTGCTTCAACAGCCAATTAGGTTCTGGTTGGCATATTAATAACAATAGATGACGTCACGAGAAACATCGCTGTATAACAATGTTTGATGTTGTTTGGTCGCCAAACATTCCCTGTTTGGCCAGTCCCTTACCCTCTTTGACTCTTTGCAGCGCAAGTGGCCGGGAAATTAACCTGGGTTTCATTTGGCAAATAGGGAGCTTAATTAATTAAGCAACTAGGCCATCGCCACAAAACAAACTGCTTTAATTAGTGTGGGTAATCAAATGGTGACGAATGAAACTTAGGAATAATTTCACGCGCGTTTTATACTAAATCAAATAATTTCCCGATCCTTTTAGGCTCTGGAAATTATTTGATTTAGGACGATTATAACAAGTGGAATTATAGCAATACAATTTTGGAATTGTATTGCTATAATTCAATGGAACGATGGAATAGGCCTTTTTCGATATATTAAAATTCAGCTTGATAGCGAGTCAGTGAGGACAAAGACAAAGGAAAGTGGATGATATGTAAATATTTTTCACATAATTCCCACTTGTTTCTATTGTCTTTGTCCTCACTGCCTCACTTTCAAGCTGAATATTTGATATTTCGAAAATGGCCTATTATAGCAGTACAATTATAACACGTGGAATTTAGTTTCACTCGTAAAAGGTTACCGTTCATAGTTCGCTGATGAAAGACAAAGATTTCGAATATTCGCCAAGCGGTGAAGTGTCCGATCGCGCAAAGAAACGATGCCATGCAATAAACAACTGACTAACCTCACTTGCTCGGGACCCTCTGTCGTTTTTGTACTAGCCTGCACACTGGCTCTCCGTGTGTCGAATGGCGCGCGGTCAACAGCTGGGGAGTTGGAGCGAGCGGGGAAAATGAGCTCCAATCCCCTCCCATGCAGCTGTTAACCGCGCGCCATTCGACGCACGGAGAGCCTGTGTGCAGTTGCTGCGCTAGGTCCGTACTGCCACTAGACTTTCAAAAGTCCTTCGTCTCATGGGCCGTCCCATGCAGATAGCGCGCGGACGAAGGTCTACCTCTCGCGACTCCGTCGCTTGCTCATCTGCTTCGCGTCCGAAATATCACGCTTCGCTCGCTAAAACATTTTTCCTGGGATTCTTGAGAGGTCGACTTGTGGCAAGTCTATACTGCCACGACCTCGGGCCAATAGCGACTTTAAGATCTACGACGCGGTCGTCAACGTAAACGCTACAAAGCAACAATATCAATGGTTAAAAGAGGCAAAAATAATCGTGCTGCACGTGCGGCACGCATTTTAGCGACTATTTTTCGGTTCTCTTCACAACAACGACGTGAAATCACCAAATATTAATTTGAGGTATAGACGACAACGCGAGTGTACAAATGTGAACCTATCGTTCACTATTTTTACTCTGAAACCGTTCGTGCCCAATTTAATTTAGGATCTTTTGACAAAATTTTATGGAGTGAACGAGATGGACTAATCACGAAAGACTTACGATATTGCAAAGTTATATTTTGAAGGGGCGTTTTCGTCGACGTCGTAGATCTTAAAGACCATATTATTCCACAGAGCGGCCCTCGGTGCTCGGCCAGTAAGAGGTTAATATTTTTTTCCATAAACTACCAATTGCACTCGCCCTAATTTTTTGTTCATCTTTAAAACGCTCATTTATTCCAAATTGCACTCGAAATTTTACGATTTTCCATACGAAAACAACGGCTCTCCAGGCCCCGCTCGTGCGTTTTACATTTTCATATACCTCTTTGCTGTTCTCGTTCTGACAACAACGGGAAATGACCAAATTTGAGGTTAATAGGCAATTTTCACGATGGCGTCATTTGACTACAACTACCACAATTCAGTTTGTTTTTCTTTTCATATTTAAATTTTGTATTCCCAGTGGGGTAAAAATAACAATAGCTCTAATTAGCATGAGACAAGCGAAACCTGAAGGATTCTGGTACTTGTAGTCATATGGCGTCATCGTGGAAATGTCCCATTGGATGATTCAAGCACCTGACGATGTTGTGTTACAAGTTGTGACGTCATTTTGATGTCATGTTACCACGTGACGCCAATTTAGATAGGGGTGTATCTGCCAAAGAGTATTTTCTTTTTTTCTTTTCAAATGAAACAATTTTTAGGAGCGGATTTTACTATAAACCGAAGTTAACGTTAATAAAACAACAACTACGTTTCGATCGTTCAACGGTATTCAAGTTGAATTATAACATTTTAACATGTTCTTATATATATCTTGCACATCTGCCTGCGTGTATTCAGTATCCAGCATCTATAGTAGTTTCGAGTTGACTTGGAGTTTTCAAGTGCAGTTATCAAATAGTTTCAAACGGTGTCTAAGTATAGAGCGAGTTTCAATCGAATGTCGTTAAACCAAAACCAAAGTAATTACTTTGGCCAATCAAAAAGAACGGAGACAATCCAGTAAACCAATCAAACATCGAAGTAATTACACGTAACCGACACAAGGCGCTGGAAAATGTGCACGCGCGAGCCACAACTGGTTGTTGTTTTCACTTCTGATTGGTTGAAAAAGTGGCGCGAGAACTTTGAACCAATCACTGAGTGAAGTAATGCAAAACCATAGCAATTCGCTAATTACTTTCGACACTCAATTGAAAACCGCTCTAGCAAGACAAGATATTAAAGAGTTAGATATTGAAGTATTCTTGGATAGTCAGTCTACACATAGGATAACCGTTGGCAGAACAACGATACATTGCCAAATTTTGTCTCCAAACATCCACACCATTCATAACAATTCTAATCCTGGAATCATTATACACACTTTCCATGCCGAACGACATGCAGTAATCGCAAAATTATTACAAATAGAGCGATTTTCAATTGAGTGTCAAAAGTAATTAGCGAATTACTTTGCTTTTGCATTACTTCACTCAGTGATTGGTTCAAAGTTCTCGCTCCACTTTTTCAACCAATCAGAAGTGAAACCAAAACCAATCGTGGCTCGTGCGTGCACATTTTCCCGCGCTTTGTGTCGGCTACTTGTAATTACTTCGAGTTTTGATTGGTTTACTTGATTGTCTCCGTCCTTTTTGATTGGCCAAAGTAATTACTTTGGTTTTGGTTTTACGACAATCATTTAAAAACTGCTCTAACGGGAAATAATATTTTAAGACAACGTTCTCGAAACCCGTCGTCATCATCCTTGCGCGTAGGCTCCGTAACATATCAGTGAGGCGGTTGGCACTTTTTTCTTTTCAAACGGAATAACACAATTTTTCGTGTTTAGAGTGCCTAAAAACTTCTTCAGTTCCAGGGAAGGATTTTGCCCGATTCAACACCGTGAACTCTGTGTGAAATACAATTGTTAGGAAGGCTAATATTTCGTTCACAGGGCCTAATCATAACAGCGGGGATGAGCAATATTTGGTTTGTGGTTATGAAATCAATCAAACTTAGAAATTATTTGTATAAAAAATGGTTGACAACCCGTTGCATTAGTTATTATAATCAGTATAAAATTTACCGTAATAAAATTGTGGCAATTAACAAACTTTCTCGCTCATTATATTATGGTCGGGTTTTTAAAGACTCTCGTAATACTAAGAAAATGTGGGATAACGTTAACCTAATAATTAATAAAAAGCGTCCATCTTCTCACATTGATAATTTACAAGTTGGTAATAAAAATCTAAAGCAACCAGTTACGATATCAAATGCTATCAATACGTATTTTCGTAACATTCCAACTGAGCTTGCATCAAAACTTCCCACTACAAATCGCCGTTTCTCGCATTACATGAAGAGAAAAAAGGGTAAATTTCACTTTAATAAAGTCAATGAAGTTGAAGTGTTCTTATTACTAGAAAATATTGATACTAGGAAATCAATTGGGGTTGATAAGGTCCACCCTTTGCTGTTATCTTCCGGTTCGCTGGAAATATTTAAACCATTGACATATATTATAAACTTGACACTTGAACAAGGTATCTTTCCTGACAGTTTAAAAATTGCCAAAGTCATCCCGATTTTCAAACAAGGATCTCGTCTTTTGTGTAATAACTACCGGCCTATCTCAGTTCTTCCAGCTCTAAGTAAAATATTTGAGAGATGCATTCTTAATCAATTAACGTTCTATTTTACTATTGAAAATATCTTGATACCTAACCAATATGGTTTTAGATCTGACAACACTACAACTGACTGTTTAGTAGATTTAATAGACGAGATAACATTAGCCCTTGATGAAGGATGTTATGCTGTATCCCTATTTTTAGATCTAAGTAAAGCTTTCGATACAGTCAATCACTCGATTCTGTTGTCTAAACTAAATTTTTATGGAATAAGAGATGTTGAAAACCAATGGTTTAGGTCCTATTTAATCAAAAGGAAGCAAAGAGTGTATGTTAATGGAGCTGAGTCTAGTCTTCTTTCCGTAAATTCAGGAGTGCCACAAGGGTCGATCTTGGGTCCTTTTCTTTTCTTAGTTTACATAAATGATATAGTAAATGCAACTAATTATTTTTCCTTAAGACTATTTGCCGATGATACCTCCTTGACTGCGACTGGTAGGGATCTCGATGCATTGCTACACCTAATAAACTCTGAATTACCCGCTATTTATGACTGGCTATGCTCAAATAAGCTAACTTTAAATTTAACTAAGACAAAATATATAGTATTCCAACCACGGCAAAAACTTAATTATAATTTATACACCCCTCTTAAACTAGCGGATCAGTATCTTGAACAGTCTCACAGTGTTAACTACTTAGGATTAATTATTGATTGTTCCCTATCATGGCACCATCATATTGATTATATTAGTAGTAAAATCAGTAAAAGCATAAATATTATTGCAAAATTAAAACGTCATGTACCCAACAAATCTTTAACAAGTATCTATTATGCACTTATATATCCTTATTTAACTTATGGCTGCGTATTGTGGGGTAATAACTACGAAGCTGCCATATCTCAAGTGGTAAAGCTGCAAAACAAAGCTTTAAGAATCATCAATGAGGTACCACTTCGTGAGCATATTACTCCCCATTATGTTAATCTTGGCCTAATTAAATTTCCTGATATTGTGAAGTTAAAAACTTGTCAACTATTTTATGATCTTATCGTAAATAACAAACCATCAAATCTTACTCTATCTTTTGTATCTGAGCAACATAATTATACTACTCGAAGCACATCCTTACAGTATCTAAATCCCAGTTCCTTTAGAACAAATATAAGGAAATTCTGCCCGACAATTATTGGATGTTATTATTGGAACGATATTCCTCTATTCATTCGAAGTTTGTCAAATAAACATCTATTTAAAAGATATCTTTTTCAGAATTATATTGCTCAGTACTAACTACTGCACCCCTTAACTATGTGTTCCTCCTTTCCTTTCGCTTATTGTAATTATCTTTTATCTTAAAATAAAATGTAACTTAATTTAAAGGGCATCTAACTAGTTTACCTATATCGTTTGCCCTTCTCCGTTTATTTCATGTAGTGAGCTTTTTAGACCTTGTAATTCTCTAAGTAAATGGGGAAATAAATGAAAAAAACGTCATCGTACGACCGCCTGTCCTTCCGTCCGTGCTTACGTTCAACTTTTCATGTAAGCCAATATGCGAAGTGTCGCATTGCTGGAATCCGCGTGTTGCAGGGCCAGCGTACTTCACTTGACATTGCGTTTTAGTAAAAAAGAAAAAAAAAAAAAACCCTAGTATTTATTTAATATGTCGTACAACGAGGAAAGAAGAGAAAAAGAGAAAAAAAAAAACAGTAAGCAGGCGACGAGTAAGCGATGCTTAACATGAAAGAGAGCGAATGAGAGCACGGGAAAACACGCGAAATATCAGTAACACAACGAGAGAGAGAGGGGGAGGGAGAGAGAGGGAGGGAGGGAGGGGGGTGGGGGGGGGGAGAAAGAGAGGGGGGAAGAGGAAAATCGTTGAGTTGCAGCTTAATTGATGTAGCCCTTGTTGGAAGTCATTGAGTTATTGCATCACTTTTTGTGATCTTCGGCTGTTAGTGATGTCCGCAAATTTCCTATTAGTAATTGGTTTGTGTAAAATTGCAATATTTGCACCTAGTGTCAGTGACTTGTGCTATTGTTCGTAGATTGTTCCCCTCGAACCATCCACCTTCTTCCTCTACAAACGGGCCAATACTTTCAAGGACACGTGTTTATGAATTTCACTGTGGGAAAATACGGATGTGAACATTGGTGTCTCTTGGAAAACAAGTGTGTGTCTGTCAACATTGGTAGCGGAAAATCTCCAAGCAGCGTTATCTGTGAACTGAGTGATTCGGACCACTGTCAGCACCCGAAAGATCTCAAGCCAAGACAGGGTTGGACATACAGAGGCGCAAAGGTATCTCATGTTAAATTGAAACGATTGGGCCAGATTTCACCCCTTCTCAGCATAACTGAAGTGGTGTGGGTATTGCTTTGCTTTTGTAGTCAGGCTAAATCTCAGTTTTATCTCAGCTTTTACTTCCCGCAGAAAGTGATTCGTTTATGGGATGTGAAACTAATTACACTCACCAATAGTGCAGCAAAACGTGGAAATGACATGGCTAATCCTATAAAACGATTTTTCGGTATCTTAATCTACTACGGTGTTGGGAAGCGATTGAGGGAAGGCAAACCAAAAAGTAAGACGATAAATATCTCCGCAACTGAAAAATTCGAGCCAAGGAACTTCGTGCTCTGAACTAAATTCGATATATTATGATTATCTTACCTCATCAGAATCCTTGCTGTTACAATCCATGCCCCAAGAATGGAAAGTGTCTTTTGGGATACACTGAGAAGAACTATGCCTGTGAGTGTCCACCGGGATTTACAGGAGAAAAGTGCGAAAACGGTAAGGACAGGCAAATGTCATCACCTTTTTTGGCTGCTTTCCTGAGAACGTACAACGTTTAAGTGTGGCAGCTATTAAGTTAAAGAAGGAAAGAGAAGATTCTGCGAAAGCAGAAATGATTTTAAAAATGGACTTTCATGTTCAAGTGCAAAAGCAGTTGTGTTCCTCGCTTTTAGCCGTATTGGAAATTCAATAGCCTGAGTTCGTTTCGATCTTCGCTTTTTTGGCCAAAGGTTGGTCAGAAGTATCAGTCCGATATAAAATAGGATGGTATTTCTTTCGTTTTTATAGCCACATTGAAATTCAAGGTCATTGAGGCGCCTTTCAAACAGTCATCATAGTTGATGATGGTGAACAAAGATCAAAGTGAATTGCTCGATAACTTTTATCAAACTTTGAAACTTTGAGTACCTGTATCCTTTTCTCATTAAGATATCGATAAATGCAACACCGGGAGCCATGATTGCAATGAAAATGCAACTTGCACAAATACGGCTGGAAACTTCAACTGCACATGCAAGCCAGGCTTTACTGGAGATGGACGGTCATGTACAGGTACAATAGCTAAGTGTTACTTTTATAATTCGTATTGCCAGAAAATATCACTGGTTCATTTTGAGCTGCGAATTTTCTAGCATACTATTTGTCAGAAGCATAAACTCTCATATAAAATATGAGAAAATTTTTTTTGTAGTTGGCCACATTCGTAAGTCAAGGCCTTGTTCAAACAGTCATGCTTTTTCAGTGACGATGGTGAACAAAGATCAACTGCTGGATGATTTTTATCAAAAGGATTTAAAAATCGTTAATTGAGTACCTGTATCCCTTTCTTGGTATTCAGATGTCGATGAATGCAGCACCGGTATCCATGATTGCAATGAGAATGCAACTTGTACAAATACACCTGGAAACTTCAACTGCACATGCAAGCCAGGCTTTACTGGAGATGGACGGTCATGTTCAGGTACAATAGCTAAGTGTTACCTTTATTCGTATTGCCAGGAAATATCACTAGTTCAATTTGAGCTGCGAATTTTTTAACGTACTATTCGTCAGAAGCATAAACTCTCACATAAAATATAAGAAAATTTTTTTTTTTGTAGTTGGCCACATTCGTAAGTCAAGGCCTTGTTCAAACAGTCATGCTTGTTCAGTGACGATGGTGAACAAAGATCAACTGCTGGATGATTTTCATCAAAAGGATTTAAAAATCGTTAATTGAGTACCTGTATCCCTTTCTTGGTATTCAGATGTCGATGAATGCAGAACCGGGAGCCATGATTGCAATGAAAATGCAACTTGTACAAATACGGCTGGAAACTTCAACTGCACATGCAAGCCAGGCTTTACTGGAGATGGACGGTCATGTTCAGGTACAATAGCTAAGTGTTACCTTTATTCGTATTGCCAGGAAATATCACTAGTTCAATTTGAGCTGCGAATTTTTTAACGTACTATTCGTCAGAAGCATAAACTCTCACATAAGATGTGATGATAGTTTTTTTTGAAGTTGGCCACATTCGTAAGTCAAGGCCTTGTTCAAATAGTCATGCTTGTTCAGTGACGATGGTGAACAAAGATCAACTGCTGGATGATTTTTATCAAAAAGATTTAAAAATCGTTAATTGAGTACCTGTATCCCTTTCTTGGTATTCAGATGTCGATGAATGCAGCACCGGTATCCATGATTGCAATGAAAATGCAACTTGTGCAAATACGGCTGGGACCTTCAACTGCACATGCAAGACAGGCTTTACTGGTGATGGACTTTCATGTTCAGGTACAATAGCAGTAGTGTTCCTTTTATTCGTATTGGAAATATCACTAGTTCATTTAGAGCTGAGCCATTATTTTGTGTCAGAAACAAAAGGGGTGGACTGTAGTAGGACAATTCAAAGCATTCAAATTAAAGCATCGTGTACTGTGACAAGTTTTCCAGAGACCGATACAACACGGGCTTGTCGTAGACCACTCTTGTCGCCGCGTCTGATTTAAGCTTTGTTAACCCCTCCCACAAGCTAGTGTGAGGTATGGGTGTATCCATGAGATGAGGTCACAGCCTACTTCTTAATGCAAGAATAATGTCCTTCAAAAAAGGAATGCAAACCAGTTTCTTATGTCAATCAAGGTTTATATAATAAGCTCAATAATGCACGCATTGGTTTCTCACCTTATGATCTATTAGAGGACAAACGCAAAGCTGAAGTCATCATCAAAACTTTAATTCTTTATTTTATAAAACAAATATTTAACAAATCGAAAGGGGTTCAGTGTTGTCTGTACTCTTATCGACAACGATATTCGTCATCACGGTGGTCAAAATTTTGTGGACTCACGAGGTGCAGCCAACGCCGAACCGCTTTCGATTTGTTTTTTACCAAAACATTCAATGCCAAAGAAAGTGTTTATTTCAGAGGGAGACCAAACTCACGATACAAAGAAAGAGCAAGCGTTGTCTATAACTTTCTCGCAATACGATTGGTTTATTTCCCAAAATGAGGGTTCCTGATTGGCTATTACTTTGCGTGACAAATTGACGCGAGCATGACGCGGCAGGGTTGTCCAGGCTCTTATCGACAACGGCCAGTTAGCCAATCAGATTGCGAGATTACAAGCAACTGTGGTAAAAATTATAGTTTTTGCCGAGCGTATGTTTAGTGATAAATCACAGATGGCGTCAAAATGTGGTAAGAACATCAGTGACACACTCGGCTGCACTTTTTTGTCCTTATCACATTTTGACGTCGTCTGTGATCTATTACTGAACAGACGCACGGCAACATGGAATCTATTTGTTAAATAGACCCATTCTTCTCATGAGCTCGGCCTCTGGACAATCAACTGCCAACGGCGCAGTTTGCTAATGGTAAGTTCCCACTGAGTCCCTGGTGGCTGACATCCTCTGTAGGGGCAAACTGACAAAATCGTAATTTGGATATAAAGTGCAAAACTAGCTGTTAGCGCCCACCGTAAAAGGACTTGAACTACTCAGGAACCACTAGGAATCAACTATTAGGAAAATAGCAATTCGGGAAACTTAATGCAACTTGTGCGGCCTGTTTGGAGCAAAATCACAAGGAGTTAAAGTGCTACTTATTTTCAAAAAATTACTTCCTTTTTTTTTCAAATTTTAAAAGTGTGTTTGCTTAACACCTGACTGTCCAAATTTTGAGCTTTGAATTTTCTGACGTTCAAAACTAACTGATTGGACCTCAGAGGGTTGGATCTAGGGGAAAGTGACGTCATTTACTCACAACCTTAAAATTTTAACGTGTAAATGCAGCGTCTTGTTTATGCAAAACACGAGTTCAAAAGTCTGAAAGCCCAAAACTCCAGTGCTGCATATTAATTTTGCGGCGTACACACGCATTGCATTCTTAAACGGAAGTAGCCAAAACGCGGGGCCGGGGTCGGGGTCGGGGTCGGGGTGTCTTTTTTTCCAAAATTTGTGTCATTTTGTCGTCATTCTCGAATGACTGTCATTTATAGTGGCAATAAGTCAAAAAAATTGAGGAACCTACGGAAGCTATGAAAGCTCTTAAGGGGCATTTTATGTCTTTCCGAAAATCGAAGTTTGTTGTTCGAAATTAAGAGAATTTCCGAAATTGCTAAAATTAGAGATTATGGAATACACGCTAACTGCCAGACAGAGTCCCATCGTAATATTCACTTCGAAAAAAAAAAAAACAACAGAATCACAGTTCCACGATGATCGTCACGCAGTCATGCAGCGTTCTTTTTGCTTGTTTGTTCGTGTTGTTGTCAATGTTGTTGTCTGATTTACCACAAACGGTTTGTAGTAAAGTCAGTCGCATAGGAACTTGCTAGCCAATTCTATTCGGACTTCAAGAGATCGAATCCAATTTTACGAGAAAAAGAACAACCACACTTAGAACAATTTTGCGAAAACAAGCAACTGAGAACGTTTGCGGGACGACCATAGTGGAATTATGGCTATGTTCTGTTTCGTTTTACTTGTATTGCGGAGAAGTTTCTTACGAAGTAAACATTAAAATGTGGTTTTAAAATGTGGAGCTCGGCGAGTCTTCAGTGTTTCTAGGTGATTCGCACCTGCGTACGAGCCAAGGATCCTGTAGATTTTCAGATTTTTATTCGTACTAGCTGCTCGATCTATATGTCGTTGAACTAGTCGACTGAAAGGAAAATATTACAGAAGTAGATTAATGTTTTGGAATGCCGGCGATAGGCTAAAAGAAGAATGCAACTGATTTCTTGAATATATTACAATTTGTGTCTTCTAATCTACACGATCTTATGGTTTGATTTCTTCTATTGATTGTCTTTAACGTTCTTGATCGGAGGAAAGTGAAAAAGTAATTTGCGCGTTTGCAGTTTCGATTTGTATATTTCTGAATTTCTAATTAGTTGTCACCTTTCAACTCATGCAAACTTGCTGTGGTAAATAAAATTGCAAATATAGTTCCATACATTGAAACAATTAGGCGACATAACTTAACGCGCAAAGCGCGAATCACTTAGTTTAACGTATTAAATTTCAGTCGGAAATTCTTTTCGTAAAGCAAACTTATATTTTTTGACTAATTTCCAACATAGATAAAGGAAAGATGCCGAACATTAAAAAATAACAGTATGGGAGAATAACTACAAAAATTGAAACGAAAAAATTTTGAAAAAAAATGACACCCCGACCCCGACCCCGACCCCGACCCCGACCCCGACCCCGGCCCCGGCCCCGGCCCCGGCCCCGGCCCCGGCCCCGGCCCCGGCCCTGCGTTTGGGCTACTACCACTTTTTTGTAAGTGTCACTAAACCATTGTTCAACGCTTCCCTAAACAATGCCGAATTTCTCTGTCAAGCTCGGGTGATTCCGCGATTGTGGCAGCATTAAGTTCTATTCGGCTCTTTTTGGATTCACGACTTGTTGCTTCCGAATACATTCCAAAGGATTTACCACCACTACAACACTTTCGAGTCGGTGGAAGTGGAACGATGCATTTTTTCTAGAAGTTCGGGACTGTAAATCCCATAGGAAATACAACTACAATGTCTTCTTTCAGACAAACCATGCTTCGGATGCATTCTCCCTGCTCATCCTTTAAAGATTTTTGAAAAAATTCTGAAGTCGAGGCAACAGCAGCTGTAAACAAATCCAAACATCATTCCTGTTCAAATCCTTCTCGACGACCATAATATGATCAGATGTTAACTGATTTTACTTAAGTATGATTTGCATTTCTGTAACCAATCGGAGCGAGATTCCAAGAGCTCTATTGTTTCTCGGCCAATCAGACAAAAAGGCCAATTTTTCGACTTTTTCACATGCGATCCGTACAGAAAATGTATCATGCCCTGCTTCCCCAAAATGATAAGTAGGAAGGGAGGTCATGATTGCAGGTTATAGCTTCACTTGATTTCATAACCGGAGTCAGGGTCAATATATGGTCCATTTCATATATATCATTTCGTTCAATGAAAAAAAATTCTAACATAATAGATTCCTCGAGTGATCACTCGTCTCTCAGTA
>NC_090895.1:3067753-3072753 GCF_036669925.1 Montipora capricornis | reverse complement strand
ATTTTCTCCTCGATCCAGCTCTCTCAAGAACTTAAGTTAGGAATAGCTGACCATTAAATAAGAAATTTTTGAGTAAAAAAAAAAAAAAAAACAGGGGTCTTTTTGAAATAAAGGCTTAGAACTTTGGTTGGTTAGTGTTTAGCTAACATAGTTCTGAAATCCGAAATCCGTCATTTTCTTCTCGATCCAGCTCTCTCAAGATTTTAAAGTTAGTAATGGGGGACCATTAAGTAAGAAAATTCCAGTTAAAATAAACAGGTCTTTTTGAAATCCAGGCTTAAACTTGGGTCAATTAGTGGTTAGTTAACATAATTTTGAAATCCAAAGGAAAAAAAAGAATTGACCTTTTGGCCATGGCAGCACTTTAACGCAAAATATATGTCAACGGCAAATCCTAATCTTTCAGGTCAGGACTGCTTTAAAGCGAAAAACTCATACATTTTAAAGCAAGCTAACAATGTTCATCGTACGTGACACTGACGCCATTTACTGGTCAGTAAATGAAACCAAAAAAATCACATCTGGGGTTCTTCCCGAAACGAATGGAACACTTTCGAAGTCGTGCTAAAGCTAAAAATAAAAACTTTTAAAGATAGTTTATTTCTAAGAGCAAACTTAGCTTGTGGGAAAAAACTTTTTCATCTTATCCCGGCTATTTAATATTGTATGGGTAATGCCCCAGCGATACAGCCACATTCTTTTATTCATCAAGGTTGAAGCAGCAAATTGATTCACTTAAACAAATTATCAAGACCTTCACTGATGCCATTAACACATTAATAAGTAACACGTGGATAAAGCCCGAGTATCTTCCTGAAATCGTACCTATAGTGAAAAGTAACCACGATTTTTGAAAAAAAAGTTTCTTCGCGCAAATTGAACATGGGGAATATCATCCTGTTTATTTAATATTGTGCGGAGTTTTAAAATAATGAGACATTTCTTTTATTTATTAATTGAAGATTGTACCAGCAAATTGAATTACTTCACAAAATATCAAGACCTGCTAACACAGTCAGCCCGGGATGTTGAAGTGTTCACTATTGATGGAAGTTTGTTTATGGCCTTCGCTAACTATCGTGAGGGTACCAGCGGTAATTATAATTACAAGGTGGGTTCTTTCATCTACAAACTAAACGAAACAGCTGGACATTTTACCCTTCACCATACCATAGCCACCATTGGAGCATGGGACATCGAATACTTTATGATCGCTGATAAACATTACATTGCTATCGCCAATCATGAGGATGGAAGTATTTACAATCTAAATTCTTCCGTTTTCCAGTGGAATGGACACAGTTTCGAGCTTTGGCAGAACATTTCAACATCCGGAGCAACCAGTTTTAACTTCTTTAAAATACATTCGGAACTGTTCCTTGCAGTCACGAATTCTTACGATGGAATTTCTAAAAGTATAAACTCCCCCATCTACAAGTGGAAGGACAATAAGTTTGAGGAGTTACAGGAAATAAGAACACACGACGCGTGGGCAAGTACAGTGTTAACAATACACAACGAAACATTTATTGTTTTTGCAAACTTTTACAATTCGGATCCTTCCCATTCTTCAGACGTGATGAAATGGTCGGGGAAGAAATTTATTGACCCGAAATTCCCTCAGATCTTTGGCCACAGAGTCTGGGATCTCAAGGCCTTCACGATCAATGATACTATATTCCTTGCATTTGCGACAATGTATTCTGGAATTGTGATTTACAAGTGGGACGGTGAAAAGTTTGTTAATGTGAATGAAACTATTTCAAAACCAGATTACGTTAACACCTTGCATACGTTTACGATGTGTGGTCAAACGTTCCTGTGCGCGGCCAAATTTTATCGTTTAGTTTTGTATGTGCACTCGGAATCTGAGTTTATGTCGAGGTATCAAGAATTTCCACAGAACTACGGCCCAAGACGTGTCAAGTCATTCGAGTATAAAGGACACACTTACCTAGCAGTAGCAAACGTCTGGCACAACAGCATCGTGTATAAGTCAGGTTTAAAGTGGTTCTAAGATTACTAAATGTAAAATGGCTTTGGAGTGGAACTTGTCAAAGATTTATCAAATAGGACAACCAAACTTCATTTGAACTGAATTACTTGTTCGTCAGTCACGAAAACCAACTGATAATTTGAAGCTGCTTTTTGTGGCCTCAACACTTGGCTTTTAATTCCAAACGCGAACTCACAAAATCAATTTCAATTGAAGGATTTGTTAACCTAGATCAGGTAAATTGTCTTATTTAAAGTTGTTACCGGCTTCGTAGTTTTTTCTTCGATGAACAATTTTTGCTGAGAAAAGGTATCATAACCTCCCAGAGACGGATCCAAATTTCTTCTTAGGAGGGGTTGCACCACAAAGGAATGGGGCAGCTGACCAGCCGCAGGACATCTAAAGGGGGAAGGGGGTGCGCACCCTCTGCACCCTCCCCCTAGTTCCGCCCCTGCCTACTTATAAGTTGTTACAAGTGGTTCTGCACCCAGGGTAGGTTCGTTTGTTCCCCCCTCAAATATTAACTTTACTCGTTTGTGTGTGAAGAAACTCAAGGCTGTTTTTAAGTGGAGATCTTTTTACGAGTAATAATGATCATTTTATCCGTTTTTTTTTTTGTTATTTTGACTTGTCGCAACGGACGAGGTGGAAATATTCTTAAATTTGACTTTCATTTATCAACAATCACTTTGAGGTTTTTGCTTTATTTCTCCAGCCCTGTAAACAAATAATCACCGTTCACATGCATAGTTTAGTTTAATTGAACCCGTCATTGGGTGGAGTAATTTAAACAAGCATGAAGTACCACACACTACGTATCAACTCTCATGATAGGTTTTAATACATTGTTAATATTACTATAGTGATGTTAACGAGTAAAATCCAAGGTTATGTCCTTGAGTATGTCCGGGTAGTGTTGTTTATATAAATGTGCGTAAAAGAGCGAAGAGATCAAGACCACTAGAGTTTGACAATTTGAGAAGACTGATCAGTTCCATTTCGTAACTTTTCGATATATTCTCTTTGCCTTTCTATATAAAATGCATTTGCAATTAATCAAAATGAACACAATGGCGTTCTGTGCCATGTCAAAAGAATGTGTTAAGGTGATGTTACACGAGCCGACTTTTAACGCCAATTTTTAACGCAACATTGTTGCGTTAAACGTTGCCTCGTGTAACAGGGTGCAGAGGGCGATTTTTAAGGCAACGGAAACATTTTGCAGGTTTTTGAAAGCGTTTAAAAAACCTGTAACATTGTTGCCCGAATTTTGTTGGTGTTGGTACGTGTAACACCCCCGACGCTGACTTTTAACGCAACATCTTCAAGAGCTAACTCTCTTATAAACTGATGATATACCCTTCTTTCTTCCCTCAGTCTAATCCAACTTCTCGTCCAAATAATTCTTTCCCGATTTCTTCCTTTTTCATCTTCCAAATCGTCCACTAACAACAGAACCTGAATGATTTTCAGCCGCCGTCTTCTTAACTCATTGTCCGCCATATTTGTCGAGCAGGAGCCTGGGTTCAAGTGTTGCGAGCAATATTGCGTTAAAAATCGTCTCGTGTAACATACCGTTGCCGCAAAAAAAGTTGCGTTAAAAGTTGTCTCGTGTAACATGGATTAAAAATCGGCGTTAAAAATCGGCTCGTGTAACATCACCTTTAGATGCTTTAGACAGAAAACATACACCACCGATGTTTTATCTTTTGACAGAATGCTAGTTTGATAGTTCTTGGTCATTTCTTTCAAATCCAATAGCCCAATTTCGATATATTAAAATTCAGTTTTAGACAAAAGGCATCACGAAACTCATACAAATCTTTCTTTTTGTTCCCCAGAACCGCAAAATCTCGCTTATTGTTTTAAGTTGAATTTTCAGTCAATCTATCGAAATTACAACCGGACGCCCACGATCATGGGTTCCTGATCACAATTTAAGTACTGCATGAACAACTGTAAACTTTTAAATATGACCAAAGAATCTACAGTCGATCCGAACAGTTCCAGTTGGGGGCAAACAATCTGTTGATCTCTGTTGTGTGTGTGACAAACACAGGCATGCCGTTCAACAAGAGAGTACCCCAGCTGATATTCTGGGCAGGACTTCAACCTGAGTTTTTAAGATTTCAATTCAGACACATCAGCCAGTCATAAACGAGGCCTCCGGCATAAGCTCATGGCTAAGAACACGTTTCGATAAAGTGTGTAATTGCTCAGATTCTAGAGTTTGCAAAATACTCCGGTGATCTTCAATAATTACAGGGGTAGCTCACTTGGTGTGAGGTGATAGACAAATCGAACTCCACTGCTAGGAGATATGTACACCAGATTTAATCAAAGTTCAAAATCTCAGTTACCTTGAGTTACAAAGTAACGACAATTTGTAGAATTGACGATAATTTTACGATGTAACAGCAGTAGTAGTACAAGTAGATTTGTAGCGATCAGTAGTGAAAGTAGCAGAACAGTAGTAGCGGTGGTAGTAATGGTGATGGGTTCGAATTCGGTCGACGACTCACGCCAAAAGATAGCTTGATAGGATATCCATTGATAGATTATAGCAACTAGTAGATTCTACGATCGCTGAACAATAATAGCTGAATATACCTTAAGAGTGCGCAATTTTATAATAATGCCTTAAGTGAATAAAACTAGGGAGTTGTCTAAAAACGTGCACTCTACAGTTTTCTAAATTCCCTCACGGAACATGTAGAAGCTATCGATAAGCATGAAACCGCAAATTTCTAAGGAAATTGTAATATTGAAGCACGTTTACCCTTTAAAATACTATTTATAATCACCAGAAAATTCGTGAGAAAAACAAAAATGGAAAAGTAGGCGTTTCAAAACTAACATATAGATATGTACTAACTGCTGGTCGTAATCATAAGATAGCATGCGTAAAAGCATTAACATTGCAAAATAGTCAATAATAATTACGTATGGGGAATTACAACAGGTTGCAAAATTGGTGAGACACTCCCGTTAAAAACCACCTTTT
>NC_090895.1:3047753-3062753 GCF_036669925.1 Montipora capricornis | reverse complement strand
AACATTGTCTGTCGTTAATTTACTGTTTCATTTGTTTCATTTGAGCAGTATGTGAAGCCCTGCTACTCCAGTTTGTCACACTGCTTGTGTCTAACGGCAAAAATCTCAAGCTTTTGAAGAGCCTTTCAAACTCGGAAGCCACAGGCATTGACAAAATCTCTGGAAATTTTTTGAAAATTGCGGCTTATGCTAATTCTCCATCATAAACATATGTATTCAAAAACGCCATAGTCTCAAGCAGCTTCCCTGGCGATTGAAAAATTGCCAGGGTCTTCCCTCTCAGTTTCAAAAAAGGGCCAAAAACTGCACCAGATAATTACAGACCGATCTCTATCTTGCCAGAAAAAGCAAAATAATGGAAAAAAAATATCTACGAACAAGTATATGAGTACCTTACATCTAATAATATTCTTTGGGATCATCAATTCGGCTTTCGTAGACTTCACTCGACTGCTGCAGCTCTCTTAGATAGCTTAAACAGCTGGTATGTTAATATAGATAGAAGAGTGCTAACTCTTTTTCAGGCCGAGCCAATTTCCCGCGAAATATTTTTTCAAACCTATTCATTTCATATTATTTCTGGCTAAGTGTTGCATCTTTTTTGTCCAAATGAAAGCTGAAAATAAAGATTATTTATTGATCTTTCAGTTGACCTATTTTTATGGAATGTAATAGTCTCTCTCAATATTTGCATAACAATCATAACACAAAAATTGCCACGAACACAAAATTAAGTTGGCATTTACCTCTTCGTCGAATTCTCATGCACAATACTGGCATTTTTAGTTATTGTAAAAAATCTTTCTCTATTCGTTAATTAGCAATCATCCTTTCAAATTTCAGAGAAATCAATCCAGCCGCAAATAATTTACGCATTTTTTTCAATGTGGAGACGAAGGGTCAATATGATGAAGGGTAAAATTGCGCAAGTTTGAGCGATGAAGTTGCGTGTGTAACACGTTCTCAATATTTTTTACTGGGTTGCCAAACCCAGTCGGAATCTGGGCTTCATTTCGTGGGTTTTTTTTTATTTTATTTTTTTACTGGGTTGCCAAACCCAGTTGGAATCTCTGTTTTATTTCGTGGGTTTCTTTTTTTTTGTCGTTTTTTTTTTTTTTTGGTTTTTATTATTACTGGGTTGTCAGTATGGCAAACCCAGTCGGAATCTGTGTTTAATTTCGTGGGTTTTTTTGTTATTACTGGGTTGCTAAACCTAGTCGGAATCTCGGTTTCGTTTCGTGGGTTTTTTTGTTATTTTTTTCCGTCTCGGGAAAAGTCTTGCCTGTCACTCCCCTGCTAAGTGGTGTCTTTGTGCATAGAGTCTTCTGTGCGTATTTTGTTAGGTTTGAGGGGGCTGGGGTAATGCGTAGCTTGCGTAGCTTGCTCTGCACAATTAACCTGTAATGGCGTCGAAAGTCATTGTAACGCGAATGGCGTTTTAGTACATCTTTAAAGAAAATATACCCATATGGAGCTCAAGAATGGAACGTCAAGACAGGTGGTGAAACATAAAGATCTGGAATCTTAAAAGTGACGAGTAACGGACTTCGACAGCGTGAATCTTTCGCCCGTCGAGCCGAAATCAAAATGAGCTGTACTTCTAATATTCCGCCAAGGTGGTGTTACGTACAACACTGAAACCAAATGGAAATTTCTCTGGTAACTTACGGGTTCAACAAAGACAGAGAAGGAATCGAACACCACAAGTAGATCTGTGATCTCTGTTGTGTGTCTCACAGTGTTTACTGAAGTCGCATCTATTTAAAGTTTGCCTGTTTGTCTGGCAAGTAACATTCATTTTGTACTCAACTCTGCAAAGGTTAAAAAAAATTGGAAATGTGACAGTGAAAAATTATTTGAATGAAAGCTTGTTGTCTCTTTTGTGCTTTATTATTTAAGGTCAAGGTTCTTTCGAAAAGGGTTTGATGTGAACTGTCAGAAATTTCTTTAATTGCATATGCTTTGTGATTGTGTGTTTCGCTTGCACGCACGCAACTGAAATAGGAAGGGTTTCTTGCCTCTTATAGCAAATATGTTGCTTGTTTCAAGAAATGTTTCGCTGGAAAATATTTCTGTGAAATTTCTAGCTTTTGTAAATTTATCATGTGTAATTTTCGAGCTTAGCAAATTTGCATACATGTGTTGAAATGTGATACGGGGAGAATTTTTGTGGTAACGCATAAGTCACGAAAATAAACAGGTCTGTTGGAAGCGTGCTTGAGTTTCAACAAAATGACCCCCAAAATCGGCAAAATATTGTGACGCTCATGAATAATAAAGTAGCTGCTATTACCAAAACGATGGAATTACCTGGTGATAAATAACCTTGTCTTGGAGAGTAAATTTTTGATTTTCCAGAAACAATGGTCACTGTGACCTCTGAGAGTGATCTTTGTGTTGAATTCGTACATTTCTTGTCAAAATTTATAACAATTGAAAGAAAAAGAAAACTAACAAAAACCCGGTATCTTGGCATCATTTGACACAGATGCTTCACTGTTTCGCGAGTAAACATGGCGCGGTAACTTGATCACTGCGCCCGCTGAATTCGATGTGCGATTTACTCGGTGCAGCCAAAAGTACAATTACAACAAAACAACTAAAATCTCCCAAAATGGTTTTCGCTTATGGTAACTTTTTATATTCGTGGTTCAAAATTAATGTTGTTTTCACGTCGTAAATTTTGTTACCGATGACAAAATATTTTATTCTCGATCGACCGTCCTGAAACTTCCTTCTGCTCTTCTTAAAAACTGTGTATCCATATTTATTTACTTTTACATCAATATTTGTTTTGCATAAAGCAAGCTTACAAAATCTGTATCTTGCTTGGTTCGCATTTGATAGCATTAAAATAGAATTTTCGGTCCTATGCTTCTGTTACTGACAATTCTGAGTGGTATATTTCTTAGGTCGCCCATCCAGATACTAACCCACCGAACCCCTAGGGGTTAACTTCAACTTTAAACTTTTGTTTTTGCATCAATATTTGCTTTGCATAAAGCAAGCTAACAGAATCTGTACCTTGCTGAGTTCGCATTTGTTAGCGTTAATAGTATTTTCGGTCACATGCTTCTGTTTTATGAGGGGTTTATTGTTTTATTTTCGCTGCCGTTAATGGTTACTGTCGGTTGAGCAAAGGCGTTGCTGATCACGGTGAACCCTTGAGAAGAATGCCTAGTGCCAAGTACCTAGTCTTAATTATGCGTGGCAACAAGACAAGTTTCCGTTCAAACACTGTTTTCGCTTAATAGTCTTATAACGGAAGATTCAAAAGGATCTCGAGCCTACAAAGACTTTGCTGATGAAGTTCTATTGTGCCGAGCAAAATATCTGAAAGCCAAGGTTGCCACCGACGGTTGGGGAAAAATCAGGGAAAAACAAAAAAATTTTCAAGGTCAGGCAAAAGTCAGGAAATTTTGCAAAAAGTCAGGGAAAATATTTTATATTGTCAGTCAGTGAAAAGTCAGAAAATCTTAGTTTTAGTAAACTGTTCACAAGATTTTGCGCACTAAATCCTGTTAAAAGCACAAAGAGATCGAAAACAAAGAGAAAAATATTTATGGCCTTCAAAAGAAGCTGAAGGAAATGTGATTATTCAACTCATTTAAAGTCAGTGAAAATTGTTTAGAGGTCAGTGAAAGTCATGGAGAAGTCATGGAATTTTTTTGTTACTGATGAGTGGAAACCCTGTGAAACATACTTCCTTAAACGTCTTTATTTTGTTTTTCTTTTCGTTTCAAGCAATTTTTTTTTATTATTCCTTTTTTCAATCATAAATAATGTTAACTACACAAAAAGTGTTCGGTCATTATTGTAAAGAGAGGTAAAACTTCCGATGTAAAAGATTTATTTTGGCCGACAAGTTAAGGCACGCCCGATTTTTTCCTCCTCCTCCGTACCTAGCTTTCGTATGGAAACTCTCAAGAATAAGTGATTCAGACGGTCCTATGGAAGGATCATTCCGGACAAAACGTTACAGGTGTAGTGATGGGTGCTTCTGTGTCCCGCACGACACGTCAGGTAAAGCAACTACAAATACAACTCCACACACCCTTGCACGTTCTGCTTATATAGAAAGGCTGGAGGATCTAGAATATTCTATGCATTACATAGAATGTAGGCAGTGTGGTCCAGTGGTTAGGGCGTTGGGTTTGCATGCGGCTGCTCCGGGTTCAAATCCCGTTCTAACCTCTGGCTAGGATTTGTTTCCGGTTGTCCCTGATTAAACTCCACCACTCTTTGTAAATAGCCAACTGGTTGCCTCCTGCCAGTTGGGGTTCTTAATGATGTTTCTGTTAAGTTTCAATTGTTACTTTCACCTTGTTAACAATGGAGTACCTGTAAACTAGCTTGATAGCTAAGTGTACTTCCACTATATAGAAAGCACTTACATTTACATTTTTACATTCAAAATTTCTATTTTTAGACCTTTATAGAGTAGGCAATGGGGTCTCTATGGGATTAATGAACAAAGTCCCAAATGGAGTCAATGAAGCTAGGGCTCCCAAAGAACATTCATTTACTTATCTGGGCGCGGTTGTTCAAAAGCCTATTAACGCTAATCCCGCTGATATTCGGCAAAACTTTATATTAGACGAAGTCAATCTTGAAAAATATAAATAAGCAAAAGATACTTTCACCAAATAGTTGAAAGTATGAGACAAAACTGGTTTACGTTAATCCTGCATTAAGTTAATCGGCTTTCGGACATGCAACCAGGCCCTGGAATGTCCGAAATTGTCTGCTCTAATAAAACTGAGCAGCTATTTGGTCTATTAGTAAGCAACTATCTGCTAACCATTAACCACTGCGACTTTGTCCCATTTCCTTACTCATATGCCGCTAAACATGACTGAATATGCCCTTGGAGGGAACAGGTGAAAATAGCCATTATATGACTTGTCAAGATAACATGACTTTTTCATTAAAATTGTCACGTAAGCTTTCAGTAAGAAAACAAACGTCCGAACACTAAACTGAAGAAACAATTACAGTTCATGACAATTCAGAGAGGTTTAAACAGAAAAGCACGCAAAAAAAGACGGAAACAAATAGTTTTAAACTCCAGGTGAATTTTTAAAATAAATCGAGAATTAGGCCACTTTGTTCAATAAATTGAAAAAAAGGGCAGATTTTTTCAAACCAAACTGCGGCTTAAGAGTAAAGTTCATGTTGATACAATTGGTCGCTCTACTTAAACCAGCCGCAAACTTCAAATTTTGTTGAAACCCCTGAGAATATAATGTGCCGCGTTTGTTAAAACATTGAATTATTCTCTGCGTATCTCTAGACATGGAAATGGCGAGGCCCACACAAGGAATAAAAAAGACTCCCGTCAGGATGGTGATCTAATCTAAACTGAAATAACTGACGAGGTTATATCTTAATTTGGTGTTATATCTCCACTCGTCTGCCCAATTTTAATTGCAATAACTGTGGCGTCATCGGATGTCAGAAAACTGCACGCTATGTACATGAGCAAATTAGGCATCCACCATAAGTAGTCAGTTTCTAGACAGAACAAGCTTAAACGACGAAATCGTTTGCTCAGTTTGACGCATCCAGGTAATCGTTTTCTTACATAGTAAACAACATATTTACTTTGGGCCCTCTTTCAATTTATATAGATCATTAGAAAAACAATTCCTTTAATTGTCATGACCGACTGATGAATAAATGATGCCTTCAAAAGACATTTAACGTATATAAGGGCGGCAAACCTTTCGCGATCGACCAAGTTTTCTTAGAGTCCTATCCGGCTTTATGGTGTCTGATGCTCCAAATTAACATGAGACGCTATCGCCCTTTTGTTCTCGACTGCCAGGTTATCTCCTTTCTTTGGCTGGCTTGCCTTAAGATCAAAACACTTGCTAATCAAGGTGAGAAAAAAGTTCTTGTCAACATCTAATTCAGGAACTCTCATAGAGCATGGAAGCTGATGCGATGCATATAGTTCTAAACTAAATTAACTATGAGAGTGTGATGTGAAGTGCTATTTTCTACCCATGTAAACCATGTGAGCGTTAGCCCTGCTAATGGAAATGGGCCCACACAAGGGCAGAGAAAAACTCTGACCTGGGTGGGAATGCCGTGAATTTGACATCTTTAATTCCCACGACCTGCTCCCGTCTGACCTTGTAGCTCAGTCGGTAGAGCAGCGGTGATCTAACCCGTAGGTCGTGGGTTCATTTTCCACCCTGGTCAGGATTTTTCTCTGTCCTTGTGTGGGCCCATTTCCATCAGAAGGACTAACGCTCACATGGTTTACATGGGTAGAAAATAGCACTTCACATCACACTCTCATAGTTAATTCAGTCTGTTGAAATATAAGTGCTACACGGCCAACGTTTGCATAAACGTAACCCCTAGTTCAAAACTAAGTTTGACAACTTTTGTAACATTGGGCATCAATTCATCAGAAGCCATTCCGTCGTAGAAATTAGATAATCAATGCTCTGGAGACAAAACGGTTTTGAAAAAGAGATTACAAGAAAAGATAATGTCTCCAAAGTCACGTGAATATCATTGTCTGTCGTTAATTTACTGTTTCATTTATTTCATTTGAGCAGTATGTGAAGCCCTGTCACTCCAGTTTGTCACACTTTAAGCTTGTGTCTAACGGCAAAAATCTCAAGCTTTTGAAGAGTCTTTCAAAGTCGGAAGCCACAGGCATTGACAAAATCTCGGGAGATTTTTTGAAAATTGCGGCCTATGCTATTTCTCCATCATTAACATATATATTCAAAAACGCCATCGTCTCGAGCAGCTTCCCTGACGATTGGAAAATTGCCAGGGTCTTGCTTCTTTTTAAAAATTGGGCCAAAAACTGCACCAGATAATTACAGACCGATCTCTATCTTGCCAGTAATAACCCAAGTAACGGAAAAAATTATCTACGTCAAAGTTGTTGATTTCGAAGCTAATTACCGCGGGCGACTTTTCCTCGAAGCCTGGCACTCTACTTTAGACCCGAACGTTGCGAATGATCATATCAAACTTCTAGAAGCCTACAAAGGCATCGTGCGAGCATGAATTGCATGGCCACGCGCGCAAGCTTCACGCTACGTTACTTTAAATAGCGTATGATAACGAACTTCGCTGTCATATCACTGATGAATGCTTATGAATTAGCTGAAACGTCTGTTGAGAAATATCAAGAGTCAGAGGCAAACCTTTTCCCACAGAACTTATGAATATATGAGTACCTAACATCTAATAATATTCTTTCGTATCATCGATTTGGCTTCCGTAGACTTCACTCGACTGCTGCAGCTCTTTTAGATAGCTCAAACAGCTAGTATGTTAATATCGATAGAAGAGTGCTAAACCTTGTTGTGTTCTGGGACTTAAAAAATGCATTTTATACCGGCCGTCAATCACAGGATTCTGCTGCGCAAGTTTGAACTATATGGTATCACTGAACTTCGTTGGAGTGAGCAACCGCAAGTCAAAATCATTTTCAGTTAAATGATACGATGTCATTTGAAACACAAATTACCTGTGGTATTCCTCAAGGGTCTATTCTTGGCCCTCTTTTCTTCCTCTTATGCGTAAATGAAATTAAGTCTAAATGTAGCAAAAACAGAAAATATGCAAATCCGTTCTAACTACAAGCTAAGAAACTTACAGTCTCAACCGTGTATTGAAATTAATGGAGGAAAATCTTAAACAGGTTTACCATAGTAGGGTTCTTGGCAAAGAAATCGACCAGCATCTATCTTGGGACAGAGTGTTGCCAAAAGAGTTAGTTCGGGAGTAGAAGGCTTGAGGCGAATTCAGGAGTTTGTTGAGGGAGGCACCCTAGGGAAAGGGCTCTCTAACGGGCTCCAAAAACTTCCGAATAGATCAGCTCGACTGATTAATGAATCTATTCAATGATACTCCCGCCACCGAGGCTTTGGGTCTCTTAGGGTGGGAAAATCTAGAAACTCAACGGACTAAGGCAAAGATACTGTATAAAATAGTCAATGGGTTGGCTCCTTAATGCCTTACTGATATTTTCATAAGTAAGAATGATACATCACATCATAAACTTAGGAAATCCTCCACCTCACTGCAGTTACCGCTACCCAAAACTGAATATCGAAAAAAAAAAAAACGTTTTTGCTAGAGTGAAGCAAAATTGTGGAACTCGCGTCCTGCTACACTTCGACGGTGAATCTGATACCCTTTCAATCTTTAATAATAAAATTAATGCGCACACCCTTGGCTGATTTTTGCTCCTCTCCTACTATGGAGAAAGTAGAAATATTTTTAGTGAATAGAATTATTAGCTGGTAATTTATAGTAAGTACAAAAAAACAAAAAACAAACTGGAAATAATTGTAAATAGTTATAAGTTATTCCCTTTGCTCATTTTATTGTAACCACACGCCCCTTGTGGAAATCAGCTGTTAGGGATAATTATTAAGTTGACGGGGCAAGCGTGTATAAATAAAGTTTTACTTAATTACTTTACTTTACTTTACTTATTTCCCGCCAATATTTGTGACCTTCAGCTGTTAGTGATGTCTTCACATTTCCCAATTTGTTTGTGTAAAATTGCAACATTTGCACTAGATAAGCGTCAGTGACTTGTGTCATTCTGCGTAGATTGTTCCCCTCGAACCATCCACCTTCTTCCTCTACAAACGGGCCAATACTTTCAAGGACACGTGTTTATGAATTTCACTGTGGGAAAATACGGATGTGAACATTGGTGTCTCTTGGAAAACAAGTGTGTGTCTGTCAACATTGGTAGCGGAAAATCTCCAAGCAGCGTCATCTGTGAACTGAGTGATTCGGACCACTGTCAGCACCCGAAAGATCTCAAGCCAAGACAGGGTTGGACATTCAGAGGCGCAAAGGTATCTCATGTTAAATTGAAACGATTGGGCCAGATTTCACCCCTTCTCAGCATAACTGAAGTGGTGTGGGTATTGCTTTGCTTTCGTTGTCAGGCTAAATCTCAGTTTTATCTCAGCTTTTACTTCCCGCATTAAAAGTGATTCGTTTATGGAATGTGAAACTAATTACACTCACCAATAGTGCAGCAAAACGTGGAAATGACACGGCTCATCCTATAAAACGATTTTTCGATATCATAATCTACTACAGTGTTGGGAAACGATTGGGTATATGTTGGGAAGGAAGGCAAACCAAAAAGTAAGACAACAAATATTTCTCGACTGAAAAATTCGAGCCAAGGAACTTCGTGCTCTGAACTGAATTCGATATAGTATGATTATCTTACCTCATCAGAATCCTTGCTGTTACAATCCATGCCTCAACAATGGAAAGTGTCTTTTGGGATACACTGAAAAGAACTATGCCTGTGAGTGTCCACAGGGATTTACAGGAGAAAACTGCGAAAACGGTAAGGACAGGCTAATGTCATCACCATTTTTGGCTGCTTTCCTGAAGAACGTACTACGTTTAAGTGTGGCAGCTACTATGTTGAAGATGGAAAAAGAAAGTTCTGCGAAAGCAGAAATGATTTTAAAAATGGACGTTCATGTTCAAGTGCAAAAGCAGTTGTGTTCCTCGCTTTTAGCCGTATTGGAAATTCAATATCTTGGGTTAGTTCTGATCTTCGCTTTTTTGGCCAAAGGTTGGTCAGAAGTATCAGTCCGATATAAAATAGGATGGTATTTCTTTCGCTGTTATAGCCACATTCAAATTCAAAGTCATTGAGGCGCCTTTCAAACAGTCATCATAGTTGATGATGGTGAACAAAGATCAAAGTGAATTGCTCGATGACATATAAAATATGAGAATTTTTTTTTTGTAGTTGGCCACATTCGTAAGTCAAGGCCTTGTTCAAACAGTCATGCTTGTTCAGTGACGATGGTGAACAAAGATCAACTGCTGGATGATTTTTATCAAAAGGATTTAAAAATCGTTAATTAAGTACCTGTATCCCTTTCTTGGTATTCAGATGTCGATGAATGCAGCACCGGGATCCATGATTGCTGTGAAAATGCAACTTGTGCAAATACGGCTGGAAACTTCAACTGCACATGCAAGCCAGGCTTTACTGGAGATGGACGGTCATGTTCAGGTAAAATAGCTAAGTGTTACCTTTATTCGTATTGCCAGGAAATATCACTAGTTCATTTTGAGCTGCGAATTTTTTAACGTACTATTCGTCAGAAGCATTAACTCTCATATAAGATGTGATGATAGTTTTTTTTGTGGATCGGGATCCATGATTGCAATGAAAATGCAACTTGTGCAAATACGGCTGGAACCTTCAACTGTACATGCAAGACAGGCTTTACTGGTGATGGACTTTCATGTTCAGGTACAATAGCAGTAGTGTTCCTTTTATTCGTATTGGAAATATCACTAGTTCGGTTAGAGCTGAGCCATTATTTTTTTGTCAGAAACAAAAGGGGTGGACTGTAGTAGGACAATTCAAAGCATTCAAATTAAAGCATCGTGTACTGTGACAAGTTTTCCAGAGACCGATACAACACGAGCTTGTCGTCATCGACAATGATATTCGTCATCACGATGGTCAAAATGTTATGGACTCACGAGGCGCAGCCAACGCCGAATCACTTTCGATTTGTTTTTTACCGCAATATTCAATGGCAAAGAAAGTGTTTCTTTCTGAGGGAGACCAAACTCATGACACAAAGAAAGAGCAAGCGTTGTCTATAACTTTCTCGCAATACGATTGGTTTATTTCCCAAAATGAGGGTTCCTGATTGGCTATTACATTGCGTGACAAATTGACGCGAGCATGACGCGAGCAGCGTTGTCTAGACTCTTATCGACAACGGCCACTCAGCCAATCCGATAGCGAGAGTACAAGCAATTGTGGTAAAAATTATATCTTTTGCCATGCGTATATTTAGTGATAGATCACAAATGGCGTCCAAATGTGGTGAGAACATCAGTGACACACTCGGCTGTCGTCTGTGATCTATTACTGAACAGACGCACGGCAACATGGAATTTATTTGTTAAATAGACCCATTCCTCTCATGAGCTCGGCCGCTGGACAGTCAACTGCCAACGGCGCATTTTGCTAATGGTAAGTTCCCACTAAGTCCCTGGTAGTTGCAGTCCTCTTTGGGGGCAAACGGACAAAATCGTAATTTCGATATAAAGTGCAAAACTAGCTGTTAGCGCCCACCGTAAAAGGACTTAAACTATTCAGGAATCACTAGGAATCAACCATTAGGAAAATGGCAATTCGGGAAACTTAATGAAACTTGTGCGGCCTGTTTGGAGCAAAATCACAAGGAGTCAGTAAAGTGCTACTTATGTTCATAAAATTACTTCCTTTTTTTTTCTAATTTTAAAATTGTGTTTGCTTAACACCTGACTGGCAAGATTTTGAGCTTTGAATTTTTATCCAAAGGCTGTTTACTTTGAGTGAAAGTTTTGGACTTCAAGGTCCGCCATTACTGACGTTCAAAACTGACTGATTGGACCTCAGAGGGTTGGATCTAGGGGAAAGTGACGTCATTTACTCACAACCTTAAAATTTTAACGTGTAAATGCAGCTTCTTGTTTATGCAAAAAACGAGTTCAAAAGTCTGAAAGCCCAAACCTCCAGTGCTGCATATTAATTTTGCAGCGTACACACGCATTGCATTCTTAAAGTGCCCCTGTGTTCAAAAATTCACTGACCGATTGGACCTCAGAGGGTTGGATCCAGGGAAAAGTGACGTCAAAGGCTCACTAGCTTAAAATTTCAGGGTGTGAATTCAGTTTGTTATAAATGCAAAACGCGAGTTTTAAAGTCTGAAAGCCTCAAACTCCCATGCTGCATATTAATTCTGCGGCGTACACACGCATTGCATTCTTAAACTAGTGAGCCTTTGACGTCATTTTCTCCTCGATCCAGCTCTCTCAAGAACTTAAGTTAGTAATAGCTGACCATTAAAGAAGAAAATTATAGTTTTAAAGAAACAGGGGTCTTTTTGAAATCAAGGCTTAAAACTTTGGTTGGTAAGTGTTTAGCTAACATAGTTCTGAAATCCGAAATCCGTCATTTTCTTCTCGATCCAGTTCTCTCGAGATTTTAAAGTTAGTAATGGCGGACCATTAAGTAAGAAAATTCCAGTTAAGATAAACAGGTGTCTTTTTTGAAATCAAGGCTTTAAACTTGGGTCAATTAGTGGTAAGTTAACATAATTTTGAAATCCAAAGAAAAAAAAAGAATTGATTTTTTGGCCATGGCAGCACTTTAACGCAAAATATATGTCAACGGCAAATCCTAATCTTTCAGGTCAGGACTGCTTTAATGTGAAAAACTCGTACATTTTAAAGCAAGTTAACAATGTTCATCGTACGTATAAAAACGTAACACTGACGCCATTTACTGGTCAGTAAATGAAACGAAAAAAATCACATCTGGGGTTCAACCCGAGACGAATGAAACACTTTCGAAATCGTGCTAAAGCTAAAAATAAAAACTTTAAAAGAAGTTTATTTCTAAGAGCAAACTTAACTTGTGGACAAAAACTTTTTCTTGTTATCCTGGCTATTTAATATTGCATGGGTAATGCCCTAGCGACACAGCCATATTCTTTTATTCATCAAGGTTGCACCAGCAAATTGTTTCACTTAAAAAAGTTATCAAGACCTGCACTGATGCCATTAACAGATTAATAAGTAACACGATAAAATAAAGCCTGAGTATCTTCCTGAAATCGTACCTATTGTGAAAAGTAAGCATTTTTGAAAAAAAAGTTTCTTCGCGCAAATTGAACATGGGGAATATCATCCTGTTTATTTAATATTGTGCGGAGGTTTAAAATAATGAGACATTTCTTTTATTTATCAATTGAAGATTGTACCGGCAAATTGAATTACTTCACAAAACATCAAGACCTGCCAACAAAGTCAGCCAAGGATGTTGAAGTGTTCACTATTGATGGAAGTTTGTTTATGGCCTTCGCTCAGGAAGGTGATTCTAGTTTCATCTACAAACTAAACGAGTCAGCTGGAGATTTTACCCTTCACCAGACCATAGACACCATTGGAGCAAACGACATCGAATACTTTATGATCGCTGATAAACATTACATTGCTATCGCCAATCGTTATGATGGAAATACTTACAATCTAAATTCTTCCGTTTTCCAGTGGAATGGACACAGTTTCGAGCTTTGCCAGAACATTTCAACATCCGGAGCAACCAGTTTTAACTTCTTTAAAACGTATAAACTCATCTATCTACAAGTGGAAGGACAATAAGTTTGAGGAGTTACAGGAAATAAGAACACACGACGCGCGTGCAAGTACAGTGTTAACAATACACAACGAAACATTTATTGTTTTTGCAAACTGGCATGGTTCGGATTCTTCTCATTCTTCAGTCGTGATGAAATGGTCGGGGAAGAAATTTATCGACCCGAAATTCCCTTTCCCTCAGATCTCAGTCTTTGGCCACGGAGACTGGGATGTCAAGTCCTTCACAATCGACGATACTGTATTCCTTGCATTTGCGACATGGTCTGCTGGAATTGCGATTTACAAGTGGGACGGTGAAAAGTTTGTTAATGCGAGTCAAACTTTTTCAAAAGCACGTAACGTTTGGAGCGTGCATACGTTTACGATGTGTGGTCAAACGTTCCTGTGTGCGGCCGAATTTGATGACACAGTGTTAGTTTTGTATGTGCACTCGGAATCTGAGTTTATGTCGAGGTATCAAGAGCTTCCACAGCACCACACACCAACAGGTGTCAAGTCATTCGAGTATAAAGGTCACACTTACCTAGCAGTAGCAGACGAATTCGGGGGCAACAGCATCGTGTATAAGTCAGGTCTCAAGTGGTTCTAAGATAAACTGAATGGAATGCAGGCGCGTCGAGCACTGGCATATCCTTTCTAAAGAGCCTGACATCAAGACCGTCAAGTATTTCTTGTAAAAGGTCTTTAACCGACGGCTAATTTCTTTCCGTTACTGAAATCTTAAACGTTACTTTCCGTTGGTTTAAAACTTAAAAAACAATTCTTCCCCGTTGTAGAGTAAAGATTCATCCGACCAGCACAGGGGGTCAGTCCGACGCAAAATAGACATCTGCGGATGTGAACAAGACGCATCTCATAAATATAAAGGGGCTATGTTACGGAAAATGATGTAATTTCATGGCACCCAAAACTGCCCGAAAAGTAGAAACATTACAATAACCACTTACATCTGTTGAACAACCGTGATAAAAGAAATACAGCAAAAGGAAAAAGACTGAAGCATGGATGGACACAAATGGACAAGATTGAAACGGATTGCATTTGGTTAATCTTGAAAAACGTCGGCCCGACGTTTTTCAAGTTTATGGCAAATCGAATGGATAAGGGTCTTTTTTGCTCAGAATCATCTTGTTTGTGATTTAACGATAATATTATCAATAAAGCGATTCCGCATGCATTACCATTTTCGAGTTTTAAACTCGTGATTACATAAAGACGTCCCCTAAACACCCTAGAATAACGTGCCATAGCCCCTTCAAAATCGCTAAGAAAGAAAACTGAAGGCGATTATGAACCGCTCCACGGCAACTGCACTTTTCCATATTTTTTCAAATAGATCATGTGTTGCAGGAAAGACACACAAAGCATCGTTAAGTCCATTGAGTTAAACAAAATTTTTATTAGATTTTTTGTCTTTACATATATTATTCACCTCAACTTTTTCTCTGTTGGAAATACACCTTCATGTGTTAAAACAAACAAGACGCCTATAAGGGCCTATCTGTGGGATGTACAAACAGTTAACACAAATTGTCCAGTTGCAGTGAACAACAACCACGGTTAAACTTCGGAAATGGGGAGAGATTACCATAAAGTTAAATCTATAATTTAACTAGACGTTATTTGTTGTAAAAACAGAAAAAGGTTATTTCTTATCATTAATGCTACTAAACAACAAGGCCCCACTCGAGGTTATCAGGAATACAGGATATTTAGGTAAATACTTACAGGGATATGGGATATTTGGGGGGAAATTAACGGGATGAAGGATATTTAAAAAACCGAACTGGTATTACAGTGATACAA
>NC_090895.1:3040253-3045253 GCF_036669925.1 Montipora capricornis | reverse complement strand
GAATCGCAATAAAAACAGTTCCATAAAGCCCAATAAATTTCACTCCAAATACGTGTGTTTCGGCGGCCGAAATACTCGTGAGGAACGAAAACTTTGCTTTAAAATTCACCTCTTCGGCTTTCCTCAGAGGCTTGTGACCGGGCAGTCAACAACGGCCGCTCGCAAGCTGGTTTCACTCTCAACTCTGATTGGTCCATTTGAATTTGACCGCGCGCTGGCAACACGACCCTCCAATCAGAGTTGAGACCGAAGCAAGATCTAGAAATAACTTAGAAAATTCTGCTTACCTTTAACAGTTGCTTCGATGGCTCATTGGGAACTTACTCGCTCCCGGGGCGCGTGGCCCGATGGTTCCTGTTGTATCATACCACATTCTTATCTTAAGTTCAAGTGTAGTTCAATTCTGTTCGGGGATTGATTTTGTTTCATCTCTTTCGCAGTGGAACTTGCTGCATGTACAGCGTACAGGCATTCTTTATTTTCGAATTCCCCATAATACACTTTGTTTGCCCCCCAAATTTTGCATAAACCACTGTTTTCAAATGCTCTTGGGAATATGCAATTTCCCCAAGAGCATTTGAAAACAATAGTTTATGCAAAATTTGGGGGGCAAACAAAGTGTATTATGGGGAATTCGAAAATAGAAAATGGAACTCTTTATCAGATGGCATGGGATTATTGAACCCTTCAACTAACCCTTCAAGAGAGCGGTGAGGAAACCTATGTACTTTTTGATGTATGCCTTAATTTAGGTTATATATATATAATTTTAGTGAGACTTTGTAAAATTCTAGGTCTGTATATAATTATTTTTATTTATTTATTTTCTCGGTTTATTAGCATATCCATGCTAGAGGCCCAACAAGTCGCAATTTCACCCGAAGGTAAATAAAGGCTATTTATCTACTGTATACTTGAGGACGGTGACCTACTAATTCAAAGGTATTTTTTGTGCGGTGTAAGAATATGGGGGAAAAGCAGATCTTAACAAGTGTTATTGAAATCCAAAAAGAGACAATTTGTGGGTAACCATGCATTTTTCAAAGATAATTGATCAACAAAATACAAAGCAATGTATGGCGTTCTTTTCCAAATTGAAGCCTAATTGTCTTTGAAAAATACATGATTACCCCCAATTTTCTTTTTGGATACCAAGAGCACTTGCTAAGTTCAGATCTCTCCGTATAGTTTTAAACTGCACAAAATACCCCTGTATTAGTGAGTACAACCCATAGGAAACTTGAGTATCTCAAGATGCTCAGAAGGTATGCGCAATAACAATAGTAGGGACCGTCCTTCAACATGGACACCCCCATTTTAAATCGTAAACCTGAATCATGAAATCAATCTTCTCCCTTTCACTATTTAATTATTACTACAAGCCCATCACAAACCAACAAACAAACAAAAATTGTTATCAACCGAATAGCAACGATTTAAGCAATAGATGACGTTTTCCGGGTTTCCATAGCCTCATCTGAACACGAGGGGGAGTTGGGAGAATTCGAGACAGTTACGCAAACCCGAGACCCGGTCGAGGGTTTGCATAACTGTCGAGAATTCTCCCATATTTTCCGAGTGTTTAGATGAAGCTATGGAAACACGGAAAAAAGTCCTCTATTGCTTTTATAAAATATTTCTCAAAGATAACTCGACAAATGAAGGCGACAAATGAAGGAAAATTCTTGATTGAAACAGATTTTCTTGATACACGCTCATATTTCCTACCAGCCAATCAAAACGCGCGTCTGACGGCATATAACCAATCAAAATTCGTGTGATGTCAGAGCCGTGTTTCGATACTCTCATATTTCCTATATTATACCGCGCACCGGTGGCTCAGTTGGTTGAGCACCGGACTGTCACGAGGGAGGTCGCGAGTTCAACTCCGGCCGGACCAATACTCAGGGTCTTTAAATAACTGAGGAGGAAGTGCTGCCTTTGTAACTACATCTGCAAATGGTTGGACTTTCAAGTCTTCTCGGATAAGGACGATAAGTCGGAGGTCCCGTCTCACAACCCTTTAATGTTAATAATCCTGTGGGACGTAAAAGAACCCACACACTTGTCGCTAAGAGTAGGGCATGTAGTTCCCGGTGTTGTGGTCTGTCTTCTGTTGTGTATCATGGTTGGGAGGGTAAAAAAGGGGCCACAGTAATTGGCGCAAGCTGTTGTGGCGCTCTGCCAGCTTGACTGGCAAAGTTAATAAAATAAACACAGCTATTGACCAATGAGTGTGCGCGTACTATCCTAATTATTTTATAAAAACAGTTGCCCTTCAAAGACCATCTCGACAGTTACCTTAAAATCATAATGTAGAAGTTCTTCCATGTTAGCTTTTATTTGTAGTTTCCCTTCCAAAACCAAGTAGAAGACAAATATTTAAAGTGCAAAATAAAGGACAAATTACACCACTTCCTTTGTCCACTTCTTGCCTTCGAGGAAGGAAACTGCTCCCTGCTTAGGCTTGTCTAGACTTACATGTTCTTGAAAAACTTAGTTAGAGATATATTTACACAAAAAAATTAAAAACTAGCTGAATTTCTTAACATGCAGTTCTATCTAAATGGTTTTTTCCTGTTGACATTCTATAATAAAAGACAATAAACAACATCGTCGCTCTTTGGAGGTTGGGTGCCCGAAACATCCTGGAGCTTCCACTATTGGCAGCCAGCTCCAAGATGGAGACTGCACCGATGGCTGGCAAAACCTGACAACCCAGCCATGAGCCCCCACGCCCCCGAGAAGAATGGGCACCCGTCACACTGATACACAGTGGAAAGCAGGTAAAAAAAAAAAAAAAAAAAAAAAACCGCTAAACGCTCCACACAATGCTCCTACTTCCCGCCACACTGATAAATAAGCGATACAGCCCAACGCACGAGGTATTCCACGCATGCGCCAGTATACTACAACCACTGACCAATACGCTGCAGTCGCTCCTAGTTGTTTACTTTGTTAAACTTCGTTTAACCTCATTTAAAAAGTACAAAAAACTAAAAGATATAAAGATATAAGATAAACCATACCAATAATCATTAGCATACGTTATACACCTTATTCCAAAATGACCACCATTCTAGTATTCTTTTGTTTGCTTGCAAAGCAGCCCTTGTTGCTTCGTACAAGTCATTCAAGTTTAAGAAAAAGGCAGAAAGGGCGTAATTTGCAAGGAAACAAAAGAATACTAAAATGGCAACCATTTTGGAATAAGGTGTATACGTCAGTCCTTTTGTTACACAAAAGGTCTAAAAAACAAAAATAGGTTTCAAGGATAAAAATATCAGACACACTGCAGAGATACAGAAAGCAGAATGTCATCACAGGCGTCCCAAGCTCAGTGTGAGTGAAAACCAACATGGCCGACAAAAATAGAAGGACTTGTATGGGAATCCGATAAAAGTCGTAAAGCCTGGTTGATACGTACGACGCAGACGCAGACACAAGAAATGGAAATTTCTTCATTTTCTTGCGTTTCCACTTCTTACGTTTGAACCAGTGTAACGCAAACGCAAGGTGATAAATACTCGTTCCATGCCTCTAGGGTTGACTTTGTCAGCTTGTGATACTCAATTGCGCGTGCGTATTTCCATGTGCATGCGTTCGGATTTGCATCGTGCGTGTGAACCAGGCTTGGCTTAACTGCAGAATACCCTCCCAATCGAAGTTGTACCCCTTAAAATCGGGATACTTGGCTACGCAGTTTGTGCACGCTCTTTCCTTTTTATGTTTTTAGAACGAGAAATAGACACACTACGGGGCTATGGGGCTACGGAGCTGCACAGTTCAACGTATATTACCTCGTTCTTCAATGATCTATGAGCCGAAGTGAACAAGAACGGGCTAAACTTCAGAATACCCGGCGACTGAAATATCTCATAAAATCCTGCTACCGCAGTCCCGCAATCGACATAATATACATAATATTTTTATATAAACATCACGAAATATGCCGCTTGCATCGAACGCGTTGGTGTTGACCTTGTTGGTTCTTGCTACCGCAGTCCCGTAGTCGCCAAAATGAAAAAGCACTAGTTTACTGATTAGGCCTAAGCATTCTCGTAAAATTTTAGCTTTCATTTTGCGGTTCGGTCAACTACACTTTTCACGAGATCATGTGAAGAATAAAGCACTCGTTTGCTGATTAAGCCTAAGCGCTCGTTGCAGTGATTAGGCCTAACAACTCTCGTAAAATTTTAGCTTTCATTTTGCGGTTCGGTTAACTACACTTTTCATCGACTGCGGGACTGCGGACCGCGGAACCACTCCATTTCAACACTTAGTTCATTGTTCATCGACTGCGGGACTGCGACCCCCTAGCCCCGTAGCCGCGTAGCCGCGTAGCCCCGTAGCGTGTCTATTTCTCGTTCTAAAAACATAAAAAAGAAAGAGTGTGCACAAACTGCGTAGCCAAGCATCCCGATTTTAAGGGGTAAACTTCGAGCGGCGGGGTATTCTGCAGTTACTCCACAGGCTTAAGAAGATTATTATATGAAAAAATGGTTCAAATTGTGTTGGATCTGGAAAAAAGGGAGTTTAAGAAACGACGACGGCTATGGCTATGGATACGAAAACGCCACAAAACAGTAATATGATTGGTTAAAAGAGAAAAAAGAATCGTGCTGCACGTGCGGCACGCATTTCATTACTACACTTTGCATAAAAACAACGTGATATCCCCCAATTTGAGGTTTTAACGACAACGTGAATGTACAAATGCGAATCTTTCATTCCATATTTTAAATCTGAAACTGCTCGTATAAACTCAATTTTAGGATAATTCGCCCACATTGTACGAAGTGAACGAAATTAAATAACCGCGAAAGACTTAAGATTGTGCAAAGTTACATTTTAAAGTGACGTTTTCGTCGCTGTTGCCGCTTGTAGATCTAAAAACCACACAGGAAGGAAGCTACCCACAATGGCAACTGAAGGAAAAGAACTTTATTTAAGTGTTTAATTTTCTAGCGCTGTAGAGCACTAATCGGGGACACTGTAAA
>NC_090895.1:3025253-3035253 GCF_036669925.1 Montipora capricornis | reverse complement strand
ACAGTTCTAGGGTAGAGTATTTGAATACATCATTATTAATTTTGTGTGTTCAACATAACATTTTAAAATCATGAGTTACGAGAGTTCGAGTTGCTGTAGCTAGTGTTGCGTTGTTTTCCAGAGATGTATCCAGGTTTTCAAATTTGGGGGTCCTCTGGACCCATCCTCAAAAAATTTGTGGGCTCGAGATAATTAACATTCAAGAATATTTACTACTCTGAATCTATTGCCGTTTAATTGCTACTGCAGTACTCTTTCAGATTTCTAAATTGCACAAAAATGACATCTTATCTCTCCCCTCGAATATGTACTTAAAATGAAACGATCAATTCTTTGAAACTGTTATGTCTGTTCATTCATTGATCAAAATTGAGATGTACATGAACATGTATGGGCTGTCAAAGCTCCATCGATCACATATGAAAACGCCTTGAGGAATCCATACTCTGTAGGACCTGTTGGCTCCAGTTGATAAATGATCTAGATCTCCACAGCCAAAAAGATAACAGAAACTGAATCTCAATTTTCCGTAAAAGAGCATCACTTATTTTAACAATACTTGAGGTTTAATTTTGGAACAAACGAGTAAACAAATATAAGCGATACACCGCTCATCGTCGGCCCGTGACTTTGCCATGGCTAATGTTAATAATAATCAAGCAATTGAGTACATTCAAGTTTCATTTTAAACACCTTAGTTTTAACTGTATAATACTAACTCCGAAAAAGTTGCATACATGTAATTTGCAAACAAGAACGGAGATGATGACACAGTCATGCGCACCTGGAATTAAAATATCCACAGGGTCGCACAAAACAAAAATTTAACACATTTCGCCGAAAAGAACAGCTTACCTTAAAATTTGATGAACTCGATCATTTTTCCATCGTGAGAAATAGGAATGTGCAATTTCATTGTTTTTGCCGGGCATTTGTAATTTGCATAAACACTCGACTTTTTTCTGCAATAACGTTTTAGGCCTTAAAAACGATATTTAATCTTGAATTTGAACCTTTCTTGGTTAGTATTCAATGTATGGTGGGGTCATACATGGTGTTTTGGTGTTTCGCTTTGCTGTTTATGTGTTTCGCTGTTTCGTGGTTTAGTAATGCCCATTCAAGACCTCTTAAAATTTCCCTTCAATTCCACACACGAACAGTCATAAATTACCACAAGCATACTTGAATATCTCCCTTCCCCTCAGCAGCATTTCTACTGTTTAGGTGAACTAGTTAAATCTCCGCGAGTTGCTGTTTGCCCTGGTTTTAAGGTGGTCAAACACAGTTTTCGCTCACGCTCTTGCTAACGCAATGCAGAGTGCATGCAAGGATTGCAAAAAAAAAACATGGCTTCAATACAGCAACCATCTTATTTGCTCAATGCTTCTACTATCTGTACTTTTTTCTCATAATTCAACAAAGTGTTTTGATGGTTTTAGTCTTTTATGAGAAATGTATGTTAGAAAAGGTAACCATGCAAAGAACTCCACAATTTGCAGATTTTTCTGTGTTATCGGAAGAACCCACTTAAATGCAAGCATTGCGATTGAATGCGGAATAGCTTTCTCAGAAATACACCTATTTATTTCTCGAGAACCACGCTGAGGAACTTTAACAGAGGAAATTATAGATACTCCAGTGAACCTTCAACAAGGGATAATTAAAAGTCTCTCTGTCAATTATTATTAAAAGTGTTAACTTGTAAGCATTGTTACAAGCTTGGTGCACGCAAATTATAAAGAAAATCTAACAACCTGATTTTCTGCAAATATATATGAAACCCATTTTAAAGGCCTGTTTATATTTATTCATGTTGCCATGGCAACAGCATATACGTCAGCTTAACTAACAAAAAACCGAAGTTCGTGTTGTTAACTTGCTTGCTACCATTTTTGGCGACCAAAGGATCAAGGGTTTTAGAGAAAAAGGTAAATAAAACATACAGGTCTCAAAAACTGTGTTCAGCCACCTAACAGTGAGTCCTGGTGCACAACCATTCAAATGTAGAAGAGTGGTGTATTTTCATGGAAATCAAACTCATTATCATTTAAAAGGTTGAACACCAAGGCTCATTTTGAACCAGAGACGAACAGCAACTCGGAAATGGCCTATTACACACACAAACCGTCGTTAAAGTGCCTATGAAGTAAAAAATATCTTTGCTTCCTTTAAAAACCTTTCAAAATGATGAAGAATGGTGTTTTCTATTTTGGAATATCTTCCCTAGTTCCAGAGAAATTCAAGTTTTTGTTCAAAAATTGATGACGTCACAAACCATACACATGACTAATAATACACAAAATTGAGAATATCTCCGAAAACATTGCATGGGTGTTGTTAAACTAGGTAGCGGTAATCTACGTCAAGCAAGGCACAAAACGATACTCTGCTGTTGCCATGGCAACCATTTTATTTTTGCTGCTGAGTCAATTTCACACAGGATCGATTTTGTCATTTATTGTCGTTATTAGACAAGTTCACTCTCGGTATACTTATTAAGAGAAGGGAAGCATTATGGGCAGCACATGCATTTCAAGTCTGACCATCTGCTTGTACTTTATATCTGTTCAAAATCCAAGATATTTGCAAGGCTGTGCCCTAAGGAAAATTTCAGGGAGCCCTTCGGGCTCCCAAGCATTTCAGCTGGGGTGCCCAGCCCTCCAAGTTGGTCACCCAAATTAATTATTTATTTATTTAATTAATTATCTGAGATGAACAATGCAGCAAGATCTTCATCCATCTCTCTCTCAGCAAAACATTGCTGCTACTGCTCTGGTGATTGTCGAACTCGCTAGTGCAAGAAAAACCCGAAACCTGTCAAATTTTTCATGCCATACTTGAGAAAGACGAGAAAGGTGGCAATAGGGCCATTTATACGAGAGAAAATAAGTACATAATACGAGTATAAATTCCCTGGCGAGGATAAGCCGTGGCTTGGGAAAGCTGGGAATGTAGATTTTGTACCATTTCTAAGAGGTGTTTGCATCTTATGTAAGCCGCAGCCAGAGTAAGCCGCGGCTTATTTACTCTCGTATAAACCGCCCTAATGTCACCGATGTTTTTAAGGTCTAAAATTGAAAAAGTAAAGATCGATTGAGGCAAGTTTATGTAAAAACGTTTGGGTCTAATACAGGTTAACCTTTCTACTGGTTAGTTGGGTTGAAAATAAATTCTCAAGACGTGAATCAATGCCGCTTGATTCCGGTGGAGCTTTTGTGAAAACTGCCGTGAAACAACAAAACCACCGCGGCTCAAAAGCTAGCAATTTTGTTTCGAGCAAGTCATCTTGATCTGGATGAAAATCGTCGATACAGGACAGAACTAAACTATTTTTTACTGGGTTGCCGTATGGCAATACGGCAACAGTTGGAAAATGGGTAGAATTTCTCCGTTTTATTTTTTTCCGTGTCGGTAAAAGTCTTGCCTGTCACTCCCCCGGTAAGTGGTGTCTTTGTGCATAGAGCCTTCTGCGCGTATTTTCTTAGGATCGAGAGGGTAGTGGAAATGCGTACATTTCTCTGGTGGACACTGTAGAATCATTAACTTAACCTGTATTGGCGTCGAAAGTCATGAAACGCGAATGGCGTTTTAGTGGATCTTTGAACAAAATATACCCTTATGAAGCTCAAAAATGGCAAATCAATTGGATACTGAACAAGACAGGCGACAACATCGACAACAATCTGTCGCCCGTCGAGCCGTCTTTTACCAAGTGTGCTGTTATGTAGAACATTGAAGATTCGCAGGGCAGCGATAATAGTGAATTCAAAGACTAGACAAGGTGGATTGAATGGAATTTCAAGCGTTAAAATCGCTGAAAAGGTAAGATTATTGTCGAAGCGATGCCGCAATTGCGTGTCTTCACCACATGTTCCTTTGATCTCACATGATTGTGTTTTCCGTCAAAATATTCGCTTGTTTTCGCTTTCGCTCGAACATATCTACCTTTATTACATGTCCAGTGAATAGTTTTATCCTCTGGGATGAATTTTCCGTCGAAAAATCGGTTATTTGGGCGGTCAGTGTAAAACGCAGACTGCAGACTGCAGACCGGGGGTAAAATGCAGACTGAGGGTAAAATAAATACTAATAATAAAAAAACGAGTCATAAGGATAAAATAAAGATTGTTTGAAAGACAATCCTGTTTTACATCTGTCAACAACTCACATTATTATGACTGCAGGTCGCTGCACCTTTTGGGTATGCGATCGTACGCGTTGAAATCATCTGTGCTTTGTTTTTGCGCTTCCAGATGCATTGCAATGTTCCAAATTATTTGTCACACCGGTACATCGAGGGAAATCGATTGAAAAACCAACAATTATTACTTCGAATACCTGAATAATCTCGGTTTTCTTTTTTCGGTGCAACGAAATGCACAAAGAATTTCATGTATTCCGAGCAATTAGGACGCGGGGATTTCATTGGTTAAGCTATGCGTGATAACCCCTAGGGAGAGGTTATAATTGAAAATTACATCTTCCAGATGCAAAACAAACGAGCTTGTGAACTAAAGGATAAACATAACATACACGAAAGCGAATGAAAGGATCCTAATAAGAAATTTTTACACCAGTCATACTGGCTTAAGCCGACTGAATTGAAACGTTAAATGGTTGCAAAATCCACGTTCTCTCTGTCTTTGTTAATTGGTACTGTAGCCATGCGTGTCAAAATAAATTGAGTTATTGGGTAATTACTCGATTACTTTGTTCAGTGCAGCAAAATGGACAGTTGAATTACAGGGTGGTGACTTCTTTGCCTAAAAGCAACTCACTTAACGAAACTGTCCTTTTTCAAACAAAAAGGATTCAAACAGCTTCAATTCTTACAGAGTTCGATAAAAATCCGGATTTAAAACATGCGGTGGGGCAACCAAAGCGATGGGAGCTGTGTTGGGGTTTCAGTGTGAAAGTACAAACGGCTACTAACACTCTTATAACTCTTTTTTTCATTATTATTTTATTAACCTGCAGTCTGCAGTCTGCATGTTACCCTCAGTCTGCATTTTATCCCTGGTCTGCAGTCTGCAGTCTGCGTTTTACACTGACCGGTTATTTGGGTGGTTTTTGGCAACAGAGGTTAATTATTCGTAATGCGATCGCTTCCGTTGCCGTTAGCAATGGGTCGCAAATTTGACACTTTTATCGCATTATCACATTACGCATTGAACCACGTTATCTATTATTCCTAAAAATCTAAAAATATTCATGCCTTATCAGTTTTCGGTCGAATTTATGTCCAAGAAAGCAGATAAATTGCAGAAAATATTAGTTTTGCATCCAAAAATTCGTAATCAACGCTAAAATGACCAAATTTTGCCTAGAAAACATATTTTACTGTTATTTTTCTTAAATTTTTTCGTTCGACTTTCGCTTTTATAAAATGTTTCAGTTGTCTGTAAATAAGTTGTATGCTGTTGGAAGGCTTATTTTCTTAGCTTTAAAATGATGTCTTTTTTTCCCAACTTTAAATATTTTTTGAGAAAAAAAAAAAACTTTTTTTGGCGATGGCTGATTTACCGCGGTTTTCTCGCTGTTGGGAAAGTAGGAAAAAAGAGTTAGGCCAGTAGCCAGGTTTTTAACCTCAGAAAAGGATCTGTTTCGTCGTACGAACGTGTGAGGACCTGTGAGCCAAAGGGCCTCTGCTGGTATGACTTCTGGGTGACCCCTTAATAACTTCTTACTAACCGAGCGCGAGGGCCGTACTGCCAGGGAAATATTGGCCCGAGGTCGTGGCAGTACGGACCGAGCGCAGCGAGGTACGTACAAAAACGACCCAGGGCCAATATTCCCCAGTACGGCTCGAGCTAGCTCGGTTAGTAAGTAGTTTATTATATGGTTTTTAAATTACCTTTTGCTTTGTTTTTGCAAGCCCGTAATCGGCCCGTGGGCCAGTCACAGTAGGCCTGGAACGCTGCACGTACCACAGGCAACCCAGTGTACCCTCACGGAGGGTCTAGTTCCTTATATTATCATTAAAATGTTTAGTGGAATGAGCTTTTTGTGGATTCGGTCGGAGTGCCAGTCACAGCGTTATCTGTTTAGGGCATGCAATGATTTGTTACGAACCAAAGACAACGCAGGATTGCTGTTTCTAAAACAATAATAAATAACATGATATTTTTCCCCTTTTTTATTTCGTTATTTCATATACAGGGGAAAAACAACCATAAGCTAAATGCATTTTAGCCAAGAAGGCGCAGCCGCGAAAAATCGTAAAAATATTAAATTTGCATAAACTGCGATTCACGAGTTCACACAAAAGTAAATTGCACCACTTTGCCGGCTGAGCTTTGCCACTGTCAGAGCAGAACCAACAACTCTTTTTTAAAATTATAACCAGGAAATCCCAAACTCCACGTTCCAAATTTAATGCTATGGAAATTCGTGCGGCCACCGGCCGTCACGTGCAAAGTCACGGATTATGTTACATGTGAAATCAAGTGGAACGGCCTTTGAACCGATTGTTTTGTACTAGGAATAAACATTTTCTGAGAGGTTTCATGAACTGTAACCACCAGCATATTAAAATTTTTAGCAGCCTTATCTGCTAGAAATACAATAAGCCAGAGTGCACGGCCGGGCGACCGGGTAATTTTTCTTGCTCGCCGGAAGCCAAATGTTAGTCACCTCAGGCAACCGGGCGCCGTTAGAGCACAGCCTTGCATTTGATTCATTGCAGAGAGGAGCTAAAAATGAAAGTATTGCCATGGCAACATCTTGATGGGTCTCACTTTGTGCCTTATGATGTACATTACTGGTGCCAAGTTTGAACAACACCCATCCAATGCGGTTTTTTCGATATCAGGGATCCACATTCACAGTCATCCAGTCGTCCCAGACAACTAAAAGCCCGCCCGGACAAGTATGAGAACTGCAAAGGTTGTCTGTTGCACTAGTGATGTTTTAATAAATATCTTTCCATGAATGCCATCAAATGTAATACTGTAATATAGAATGTACTTTAGTTCTGATCGCTTTCCGTTAAATGCAAACTTCCAGAAAATAAGAGTCACATAAACGTGCAGCTTTTCTCAGCAATGAAATCTCAAGTTTGGGTGCTATCTTTGACCACGTGGTATTTTCCATGAAACGATTGCAGGCTCAATTTTCATGTATCTCAACACCGACATGGTTGTTGGCAAGTGGTTTAGCAAAGAGCAATGGGTAACTTGTGGTCTCAGCTGATAATGTGGTGTTAGTTACAAGGTGTTTCGCCACTTTCGGCAAAAGGAAAACAGGAAAAACACAAAATCTTGATAGCATATAAAAGGAAGACACTAGAGAGGAGCGTTGAAACTTTGGGTCTTTGAATCGTAACTTTGTAAGCTACATTCAAGTACATTTTGCCGTGGCAGATATGGACCACTGTAAATCTGGTTCCCACAGTGTAATTTCTGATGAGAGTGTGAAATAAAACATGAATGCTCAAGTTACTAGTAATTTTATCGACCATTTTCTATACTTCCGCATTTTTCCCTGGGCAACCTAAAATTTGTCTGGGCAAGTATACCGGTACCATAAGACGTACTTGCCCGGCTGAATAAATATGGATCCCTGCAATATATTAAAATTCAGCTTGAAAGAGAGGTTTAGAAGACAGACAAAGGGAAGTGGATGATATGCAAATTTCTTCACATTCATTACAGCTTGTTTCTATTGTTTTTGTCCTCACTGCCTCAGTATCAAGCTAAATATTTCATATTTCGAAAATGGCCTATACCGGTATTTTTGGAAATATTCTCAATTTCGTGATTTATTACAGTCATGTGTACAGTTTATGACATCATCAATTTTTTAACAAAACTGAAATACCTTGGAAATGAGAGAAAATATACCAAAATAGAAAAAAACGTTCGTCATCATTTTCAAAGTCTATAAAATAAGCAAGAGATTTTTTTACTTCATAGGCACTTCACATTACAGCAAGCATCCTTGAACAGCTCCCTTCCCGTCCGCAGCACTTCTACCATTTAGGTGAACTACAATCATGGACAAAAGTGTTGGGAAGGTAGCATCACTTTAGAGATAACCCCACTCTCTGTTATCAGTGTTGGATTTTCCATGAAAAAATGGTGACTTTTCTTAGAATATGGGGGAGGGAGCCCACAAGAGCTTGGTATTTCCCAAATAGTACAGCCAATAGTTAGACTAATCGAATTAGATGTGAAGTGAAGTGATGCGCGCAACTTTCACAACAACTTTTGACCACGACTGTAGTTAGATGGCCTCGACCAAGGCAGCGTTTTCATTTGTAACTGCATCAATTTTGATGTGGTTACACCTGTTTACAAGACGCCGATCGAGACTGTTATCGAAACCGTGTCGATTTGAAACCGGTGCCAAAACTGGAGCGTTTTCAAAACCATGCGGTTTCATCTGTCGCGTAAACAGCGAAACCGCATCGATTGGAATACGGTTACTATTTTGGCGCGAATTTTGCATTGTTGATTTCAAAATACTGAATTTAGCACGAAGTGCAGGCCCCGCGTATACCATCGTGACTTGGATTTTCTGGCGCAAACGGTTCCGTGTAAAGACTTCCAAACCGCATCGATTTTGACGCGGTTTCGAAGTCATGAAACCGCGTTCGTGTAAACGCTGCCCAAGGCTGTTGTGGCGCAGATCGACTAAGGGGAGGTACCAACATAAACCTCGGAAGTGGCTGTAATAAACCTACCCTTTTGGAATTGCTCCAAGCATTTCACTCGTAGGATTCTCATGCGACGTAAAATGTAATTCAAAGTTGCCGTTTTGTGACAGTGCACGAATTTCCTCGTTCATTTCCTGTTGAAGTTTTTCACTTGATAAAAACAGGCAACTCCTACTAAAGATTACAACGTGCTTTCCCTTGAATGCTTCAGCCATCTTAAAAGTTTCTATTCAAACAATACAGTTTAAAACAGAATATTTTGGAGACAGAAAATTGTCACTCTCTATCATGTCTCAATCGAAAGGCAAAAAAGGTGGAAGGCTATTAGTTGCGCATGCGCGAAACACGAGTGGTGCAGTGGTGGAGTGGCACTAGGGGTGTCATCGGCTTCAGTCTTACACGAAGTACTACCCTAACTGCTGCCGTTAACAACATGGCGGGCATCCAACAGTGTTGGAGTTATGATGATTTTGATCTTGTTGACGATGTTTTCGTTTCTCTTGAAGAAGCCATAAGAAAACAAGAAGAAAACTACTTCGGTAACCCGAAGCATTACATGCTATTTTCTGGAGCTGCAATGGGAAGTGATACCTATTGGCAAAAATTAGGCGCCAAATACGGGGTTCGTGTGAAGGCATTTTCCTTCAAGACTCATAACAGGAAAGCTTGTGGTAGAGTTGTTCTCTCCGATGAGCAATTGCAACAGGCTGATGACTTCTTACACATGGCAAACAAAACTTTAAAACGCCGTTTTCCGACTGGGAAACCCTACGTAAATAATTTACTTCGAAGGAACTGGCACCAAGTCAAGGATACCAGTGCAGTGTTTGCAATTGGAAAAATTAGCGTCCACGGAAATATAGTCGAGGGCGGCACTGGGTGGGCAGTGCAGATGGCTGTGGACGCCAGGAAACCCGTTTACGTGTTTGACATTGTCAACAGTGGGTGGAAAATGTATGACTATGGCAAGAAGAAGTTTTTAAGTTTTAAGACTGTGCCGAGACTGTCCTTAAATTTTACTGGAATCGGCACAAGAGCATTGCCTGAGAATGGGAAAGCTGCGATTGAAAAAGTATTCCAAGAAAAGTTTGGGAAATTGCCAAGATAGGAGTTACAAATTATATAGTGTTACCTACATGTAGTAATGTATATAATCCCTCACTTATAATTACACTGATATGAGTGTGCCAATCAGCAAGTTTAGTTTGCAGGTCAAATCACAGGTCACTGTTTTTCCAGTTTGTAACCACGCCTAATGCGTTTGTAGCTCGAACATGAGGACTAAAAGCTATATTGAGATAAAGTTTAGGCCAAAGATTAGCATTAGGAAAGTGTTAGCCTAGG
>NC_090895.1:2999435-3020753 GCF_036669925.1 Montipora capricornis | reverse complement strand
TTTGATTTGATGGCATTGTAACTGAGTGTAAATCTGAGGTGACCCCAAGCTTGAAGACACAGACGGTCCTCTGACACCCAGCCTGAAATCTCAGACAGACAACCCGGTCTTACACTGGTTCCTGTAAACAGCCTTACACAGTCACAATACGCGAGAGCTGCTGAAACCTTATTACAGCCTGTCTTCACCAAAATGACTACTGTAATTGTGTGCAACTGACCTGATAGAATTTTGTGGAGGCATGACTGGGATTGGTTGATCATCACGGTGCTAATGTGGCCTCAGTAAGCGCGAAAGTGGCACAAGCACCAAGTGGGAGCGCACCTAGAACTCTCCGACCCAGCTTGGGGTCACATGACTGGCATCATTGGCCATGCATCCTTACTCGATATTTGTTTATGAAACAGGGGCTATGAGAGAGGTTTGCTTTCCCACTGGACCTTAATATCCAACTTTTACTACTTTCAATATTTGTGAGTCTATTCATCTATTGATGTACACACTCTTCACGTGTTATCAGGGCAAACTTAAATGCTGTCATTGGGGAGCTGTGCCCTTCTTTCGCAATCAATCCTAATACTGCAAGTAAAGGGTATTAGCACTGCCAATTACTATTATTTTATTATTAACTACATCAATGCGAGTCTGTTCACTTATTGATGTACACACACTTCACGTGTTATCCAGGCAAACTTTACTGTCATTCGTGATGCTTACGTGTGTTTTTGTCCAATCTGTGACGATCAGATTATGTAGTGTTTTGTCAAGTTTTGCTGGTGGTTTCATCAAGAGATGCGGTTATCACCCGGCTGATCATTATCAAAGTCCATGCACATTGACACTATGTCGCTAGTAGCAGTCACTTGTGATATCACAGCACACTTCTGAATTAATGCACAAAATTTGTTGGTTTGAAAACCAAACCCATCTTTCAAGAGAATTTGCAGGAACGGTGAAGTTTGTAAAACTCTTGCCTGCCATCAATAGGCCTGCATGGCTTTGACTCCCATAAAGTCACAAGCCTTGTGTTTTCTAATCAAGATTTGGCTTACATCATAGTTTCGCCCTGTGTTACGATTTTTCTTTCGCACATTGGTTTGTCCCTGCCCTTGTGAGATGCGGCTCATTTCAATCTCAAGATTGGAGGAGTGTTTAGCTGTCTCACTCGGAGATCATGGGCGGGTATCCCACCGGGGACACTTAAATTTTTTTCAGGGATTCCTTACTTTGGCAGTTGTTAACATGTAACTTTGAAGATCATTCCTTAATTTTCACACACAACTCATCAAACACCTTTTAGCATCAGATTGTCTAGTTTTATATCCTTTTTCTCACACATTCACCTACTTACTTTATGAAACAGGTGCTATGAATAGAGTGTTGCTTTCCCACTGACCTTAATGTCCAATTTTTACTACAATCGTTGTTAGTCTATTCATCGATTGATGTACACATTCGTGATGCTTGGAGTGTGTTTTGTCCAATATGGTAGTGATCGGTTATGTACTGTTTTTTCAAGCTGTGCTGGGTGGTTTCATCAAGAGGTGCACTTATCACCAAGCTGATCATTAACAAAGTTCCGGCCTGCAATTGACATTATGTCTCTAGTAGAAGTCGCTTGTAATATAATATAGGAAACTGGCAATTAATGCACAAAGTTTGTTCCTTTGAAAACCAATCCATCCTTCAAGATAATTTGCAGGAACGTTGAAGTTTGTACTGTAAGACTCTTGCCTGCCACCAATGTGGTGCTTGGCTTTCATTCCCATAAACTCAACAAGCCTTGTGTTTTTGTCCTGCTATTGCAAGATACAGCTCCGTCAATGTCAACATTGGAGTAGTGTTAGGTAGTAGCCTCTCCGAGATTATGGTTGGGAATCCAACAGAGGGCCTGAATTTTTTTTTTTTTTTTTTTCAGGCTTCTTACTTGGCAGTTGCTCAATATTAACTTTGACGATCATTCCTTAATTTCACCATAATCATCAAACAGATTTTAGCATCAGATTGTCTAAGTTTATCCGTTTTCTTACTCACTCTCGCTTACTCGCTTCATGAAAGATTTTGGAAGTTGTTTTCTTATCGGGAAGCTGTTTGGTTGTTAAACACCTCCATCACTCGGGAATCTTAAGCCCTTGGTATGATATCAGCGTTTTTGATTTAGTGGCGTTGTAACTGAAGCTAAATCTGAGTGACCCCAGCTTGAACACAGACCGTCCTCTGACACCAGCCATGAAATCTCAGACAGCGACGCGGTTATGGTTCCTGTAAACATCCTAACAGTCACAATACAGAGAGCTGCTGAACTGAATTCAGCCTGTATCAACAAAGTTGACTACTTTGTGTGATTGTATGGAGTATGACCTGGGATTTGGTTGATGACGGGTATGTTGGCTTCGGGGAAGCACGAAAGTGAGACAAGCACCAAGTGGAGTGGGCTAAACTCTCCACCCCCTTGGGATCACGTGACTGGCATCATTTGGCCTCACTTGATATTTGTTTTATGAAACTGGTGTATGAAGAGAGGTTTTGCTTTCACACTGACCTTAATATCCAACTTTAATTTCAATCGTTGTGAGTCAGGGGTCTCTGGCATTTCCCACAACAAGCCACAGGAACATAACTCAATTTTTTTCCCTAACTTTGGCAGTTTTTTCACTCTGTTTTATGTCCATATAACTATAACTAAACGCTGACTGAAGGTTTCACATAATACTCCTCTCCTTAATAGAGGTAACTGTTAATTAAATTTGATTTGATAGGCTTTCTACATATCTCTCTGATAATTACAAACTAAAGGGTACACTGACTCAAAGAGTATTTCTTTCCATAATTAATTCTGTTACTGATGTGCACACAAGTCACTAATGTTATTGTGATGTGATTCTTTTATTTGATGAACACATGTTTCGCATGTTGTCCATACAAACGTTTTGGCTGATAGTGATGCCTGCAGTGTGTAGTACCGCTTCGGTAATGATCAGATTATGTACCGTATTGGCAATTTTTGATGTGTGGTTTCAACAAGAGATCTAGTTACATGTATCACCAGGCTGATCATTATCAAAGTCCATGCTCATTTACGCTGTGTTGCTAGTAGCAGTCGCTTATAATATCACTGCAAAGTGGCAATTGATGCACAGTCAAAGTTTGTTGCTTTTAAAACCAAACCCATCTTTTCCAGAAAATTTGCAGGAATGGTGCAGTTTGTAAAATTCTTGCCTGCTACCAATTTGCTTGGGTTTGATTCCCATAGAGTCAAAGAGTGTGTTGTTTTTCAAGCAATTATGGTGGCTGACATTCTAATTGCTGCCCGCATTTCCAAGTTTATCATTTCCACATTGGTTTGTCCTGCTCTTAAGGATACGGCTCCTTCAATGTCAATATTGGAGTTGTATGGTTCTTAACGAGTATCTGAGAGGTCATGGGTGTGAATCCCACTGAGTGGCCTAATTTTTTTTTCAGGCTTCTCACATGGCAGTTTCTCAACATGTAACTGATCCATAAACATCTCATCAGGCATTGTAATAATTGTACGGGAGCATTGTATGGGATGAGTCCTTTTGAATCTGTTTGAGTAAAATGCTTAAATTTTGTTCTTTTTAAAACCGAACCCATGTTTCAAAAAAATTGCAGGAACGGCTTAGTTTGTGAAACTCTTTCCTGCTACCAATGTGCTTTGGTTTGACTCCCATAAAGTCAAAGAGCGTGTTGTTTTTCAATCAAGGAGTTTGGCTGACGTCTTAAGTTCTGCCTGAATTATCAACTTCATTTCAACACTCGTTTGTCCTGCTCTTAAGATATATGCTCCTTTAAATTCAATATTGGAGGAAGTATAGCTCTAGTATCTCTGAGGTCATGGTGACGGGGAATCCCACTGAGTGCCCTAACCTTTTTTCCAGGGGTCTGACAGGGCAGGTGCTCAACACGTAACTTCAAAGATCACTCCGTAATGTATCCATAAATATCAGACAGAGATTAGCTGCAGATTCTCTAGATTTTTTAAACGACTCCTTTTGTTACATGTTCCTTGACTCTGCTCGTGATTAGTTTCGTTCTTAATTTGATCCTAGGAGATTTTTAAAAACGGTCTTTTTATCCTACGCTGCACTGAAAGCAACATCTTCATCGCACAGGAAGCTCAAGCCAATGGTGTGTTAGTCATCAGGCATTTTAATTGTGCAGCAGGAGCATTGTAAATGAAACTAGATGTAAGAAACCCCAGCTTGAACACGGACGGTCCTCTGACCGTAACATCCGAACAGTCACGATACAGCAACCTGCTGAACTGCATTCAGCCTGTATTCAACAAAGTTGACTACTGTGCCTGTGTGAAATGACCCGTTAGTTTGAATAGCGCATTACCTGGGATTGCTTGATGATCACGGCTATGTGGGTCTTGGGAACGCGAAAGTGAAACAAGCACCAAGTGGAGTGCGTGAAACTCTCCACCCAGCTTGGGGTCCTGTGACTGGCACCTTTGGCCATCCTTCCTTATTCGATTCGTCTTAGGAAACAGGCAGCACGAAGAGAGGTGTTGCTTTCCTATGGACCTTAATATCAAAGTTGTTCAAAGTATCATTTGCCCCAAATGCAGTTACAAGTATTATTACTTCTTTTCGTCTTTGGTTTGTTTTGCTCTGAAGAGATATGGCTCCTTCAAATACAATATTGGAGGAGTATAGCTCTAGTATCTCTGGGGTAATGGGTGTGAATCCCACTGAATGCGCCAATTTTTTTCCAGGTTTTCTTACAGGGCAGTTGCTCAACATGTAACTTCAAAGATCATTCTTTAATTTCATCCATCAACATCATGGAGATGTTATCTGCATATTCCGGATTCTGCTTTTCCATACGTGTCTCTGTAATGGGTAAGTAACGGTTACCTGTAGCCCTTACTTTGAGGCCCGACTTGCTTTTAAGTTCACAATATTTCAGTGTTTGTTTTTATGTTACAATACCTTGCTCAATATCAAGTTCAATTCCGTAGTCCGAAGTCCGAATTTCTCTTTCCGTGGCCCAACCATAGGGTTAAATGCGATCGTTAAATAGTTTTCCACTTTTAAAACTGTTGTTAAGTGCATTGATTCCAATCAAAACCAGTAAACGGACGCTTTACGAGCAGTTCTCTGAGAAAGTCAAGCAAAGTTGGAAATCAAAATTTTTAAAATCCCCTTCATTTTCTGTGTGGTTGTAGGTTGTCTGGATGGATGAACGAAAACAGCCATATTAGGGCCAGCTGATGTATCGTTGCCATGGTAATCGCCATTGATCATGACAGCCTTTGAGCAGGAATTTTACTATAAAATAGTTAACAAATATGTGTCCACTTCTCGGATAGATGTGAGCCAATTCTAATGAGATTCCACCAGACAGTAGGGCTATGCTTCTAATTACTAAAGGATGCTGTGAAAGTATTTTGACTTCTAGGAACAAGGAGAAAATACTTGCTGTATTCTGTTACCTGTCGGCCATTTTGAAAAACCGCAAAAACGAGCACAACCTTTTTCCCATTTTCTCGCAAAGTGTTCTTTTCCCGGTCACCACGTTTGCAGTAGAGCTAATACAGTTATTATAATCCTTAAATATTGGAAAACTAGTTTGGACACATGTGATAAATAAATATGTTGAAAATTGACCGAGTTCAGACTTAAATTGTGTAGCTCCAAAATGGTTTAGAGATAGTGTTTAAGCTCCGACAGTATTTTAAGTATCCTATCTGTAAAGTGCCGTCGATTTACGAAGCTTTAGATCCGTTTAGTTTGATAATATTCAACTGAAGGAAAAGGCTACCACGCAAGTTTTTGTAATTTGTACATTTTAATCGCTTCCGTTTCCCCTTCGTTCGTTCCATTTTCTAGACCAAATTTAGCACAGGCTCTGAACATCGGTCATCTCCCATCGAAAACAACGGCTGTGGGACGTTACAGGTGTGTTAAACAACAGATCCAGATAATGGTGCATTCAAGCCTGCATACACATCATGAATATACTCGATATTAAAACACGCGTGACATTGTGGTGCACTGAAATCCATCTACATGTATGTGGTCCAACGAGAAAATTAAATGAATCAATCACGATTAATTTACTAAGAAAATACAAGCCTCTGACCATCAAAAACAAAGCCTTGGGCTAAAATTGAACGGTTTTAAAGCCTTGGTGGAGAAGTCATGAGGTTTTTCACGCGGACGCGCGCGTAGACCGGACATGGAACGACAGACTCAACCGGAAGCATGGATTTCCTACCTGAGGATGGAGGGAGAAATAAACAATAGCATATGAAATAATTAGTGTTCCTTACCGCAACAACAACAACAACAGCGCAATTGTTATTCACAAGAGAATTTGACATTTGGCACGCAAATAGGCCTTATTCACGACATGCGCCATGTTGGTTTTCAAATTGTCATGCAAATTAGCCATGTGTTATGCTGGGGGGCAAACGTTGGAAAAAAGGTAAATTGCGGAAAATCGGCTCGTCGAAATATTGAAATAACATTGCTAAAAGTCCATTTTAGTATTTAGAATTAAGTACCTTTTATAATAATTTTATATCTTTTGATTGCTTTTGACAGTTTGACTTTCTACTTCGTTATCTGCTCATTTTTCACTAAAAAAAGCATCGAAGTAACTTGTGTAATCAATCTATTTTACTGCTTAGGTGATAAGCCTTCAATGAACATGAAACAAATCATCTGTGTGGCTAAAATGCTCGTTATAACCTCTCGAACTTGTGTTGTTTGCCCCCTCAGAAGTATGTAGCTAATTTGCATGATAATAGCAAATCCAACATGGCGGCCATCGTGAATAAGGTGTTTTGCCCGGTTCTTGCATAGTCCATCGGTTTGCAAGTGATTTGTGATATCCCTGGGTGCTTTCCATTGAGCCAAAATTTCCGGAAATTTCGGACTGAAGTCAAATGGAAAGGTCCGTTTCGGTTCGCTCCGACCGGAATATTTGGGACCACCTCTGGAGGTGGTCCTCTTTGACCGGTCGGTTCGGTCCGACCGAAACGTGCGTTCCATTTACAAAAATTCTCGTTTCTAGTCGCATTTCACTGTGATGCAACCAACATTTTGGTCGAAACTAACGTAAATGGAACGCTTCGGTCCGGTTGGAAATTGACTTTTGATGAAAAATGTTTCATTTTTCCTTGGTTAGTTCCACTGGTCTCGGACCTGATGGTCAGGCATTATGGAAAGCACCCCCTGTCACATTCACTTAGTTTTACAACGCTTCCCCTGCATTCCCGAACCTCCCAGGGCTTTCAAGTTTGGAAGCCAACCACTTTCCATTCTAAGCAAAAACCGTAAATTGATAATCATTTTAAGATTATTATTTGGTTAAAATCTAAGTAACAGTTGAAATTTGTGCAAAACGTTCGTTTCAGTCTGAAAACGCAACTTTTTTGTGAAAACGTTTTTTTTTTGTCAGAAAATGTCGTCTCAACCGAGCTGAGCTATGATGAGCATGTTATGCAAATCAGATTTTTTAACTTTGACATTCCTACTCTACTTCCGACAGCACATTTGGAAACATAACCCTCCCCTTTGGGCAAAAAGTGATTTAGGAATAATAATCTGTACATTTTGTGCATTCATGTCTGCTATTCTATTTCAAACGATTTAATAGCAATCAAGAGAAAATGAGGGGACAGAGAGGGAGGCTCAAGGCGTTGGCCGGGATATGTTATGTCCACGAAAGTTATTTTTAGACGAGCGGAGGTCTTTGTTCTAGAGGAAGTCTGTCTCCTGAGACGTCCGCATGCAGTTTTGCCTCGCTCTCAGGTTCTTAGTGAAAAGAGAAAATGATGGCACGCGTGGAAGGCTGATGAATATATATTTTCTTTCAAACATCGGACTGAGATTGGCGTGCATGCGGACGTCTCGGAAGACTTCCGCTCGTCTAAAAATAACTTTCGTGGACATGACATATCCCAAGGGCTGGACTGGGAGCCTCCTTCTCTGTCCCCTCATTTTCTCTTGTAGCAATATAAAGGCATTAGTTAATATTAAAGCCACAATCACAATCAATGTAGCGAAAAGACAATGTATAACTAAACTAATGTCGTTACATTTTTATCCCGACAGTGATTTCATCATATCCATTTAATATTTTCTTTTGATTTTTTATTTTAGCTCTACTACTTTTGATTTTGTATCGCCGTTGGTGGGTTCCGGTCAGCAGTCTATCCCCACTCATTTCCGTCCCGCGAAGAATTTTCTCGGCTTTTCATCGACATATTACAAATCTCCCCTCGATTTTAGCCAAATACTTTATTCGGGATGGTCATAGGCATACGTTTACTTGGCACGGTGAACGTAGTACATTCATGTAACTTGCTGGATAAACTTCATTTCGGAAGAGACTGTCTCAAGCTTTTATTCTTGTCAATAGTGTTCTGTTAAGTCAACTGGATGCGGACAAATTCATCATTACCTATGGTTTTACTTTTCTTGAGGTGATGTTGGATGGAAGAGAATGTTAATTTGACTTGACTGCAAGGGAAATCCATCGATTTGGTCACGAAAAAGGGAGCGAAGATGCCACTGCTTAAGTGTTAAAAATTGCAAGGAATTACGCGATATGTTTAACGTTAATTTCTTTTTCATCGTAGTCACCAATTTAAAACCTCAACAGTCATATTCAGCTTACAGACAAGATAATAATAAATACTTTGAGAGTTTGACCGCTTGCTTTAGAACATTTTGAAAGCGAAAATTTTAAGTGTAAAAATGACTTAATTTTAATTTTTTCCATCAAATTCGTTTATCACGTGTTGTTAAAATATGACTTTCCCCAAGTTAGTTTTCTAATATTTAAGAACCATAATAACCGCATAATCCCTGTAACAAATTCAGTTACGGAAAAAAGAATACTTTGGGAGAAAATGCGAAAAAAGATGCGCTCGTTTTTGTCATTTTCCGAAATGACCGACACCAAGAGATCATGATCTCTTGCCGACACCTAACATAGTAAAGCCAACATTCTTCCTTGTTCAAAAAAGTCAAAGCAGTTTTGAAACATCCTTTAGTAATTAAGGCATAGGTCTCCTCTCTGGTGGAAATTCATTACAACTGACTCACATGTATGCGAGAGGTAGACACACATATGTTACCCATTTTGAGGGTCAAAACATGGGCTTGTGGCTCCCAGGCAACATATCTCCACACAAAAAATGAAGGGTGGGGGTTTAAGATTTCCATTTCCAACTTTGCTTGACTAACCTGCTCTTACATGTTTCTACGATGGTATTTATATTTAATACTTTTTCTTAACAATACCGGGAGAATATTAGCCTGGTGAGATGTGTTAAAGAGTCGTACGATAACTAGCCTGCGAACGCAGACGTATTTCCGGCGGTCGTTTCTCTCCCCCGAAAAATAGCGTCTGCGAAACCGAGCTGTAAAACGATTTCTGTGACGTAAAATTCTTAGCCAATCAGAATTGGGCTCATAAATCTCCAGAACTAACACGCAAGGAACACGCGATAACAATGGGGGTGACAGGCCTACAAAACTCCAATCCACGTGTTTACGGACGGTTTTAGCCCGCTTAGAGTTTGGCTCGAACGAGTATGTCTTTTAAGGATCTGCCCCTTTTGTACGAAACGATCTGGGGATCTTGAAATATTTGACTAAGTAGCGGTTGTTGCTGGATTAAATGCAATTTTTGCATGAGTATTTGTTTAAGATTAGGCACCGTAGGACGATATTGCGTGAAGAAAAGACAAGATTCGCTTATGTTCTTTGCATTTCTGTAGGAGGGCTTGTTTCCTGTTCTCAATTTTGACGTCTGAGAGCCGTCTATCTATAACCAGGCTTTCTGGTTATCCTCGTTCAATAAGGCTTTCTCTAAAATGCGAGATTTTAGTTTTGAATTTCTTTTCAGAGGAGTTTGTACGAAGAAGTCTAAGTATTTGGCCCTTGATGAAGCCTTTTTTGTTTACCCCTAAAGGGTGGCAACTTGAGATTTGTTTGCGAATCGTTCGCCTTTGAAAACGTTTGTATCATGAGTCGCGATGGTCTGAAAGCAATGCTTCAATCTCCATTTGGGCATCTTCCTCTTTGGAGGTTATTGGGACTGCTAGAGGTCCGTCTTCAGTAAAATGGCTTATGCCCGTGTTTTTTTCAGGCAAGATCACGGTTTCGATCCTTCGGGATCTCGTCAGTTGCCGATATAGGGGAGCGATAGAGACCAGTGTTCGGTATCACTCATGCAAATGGCATGTTATTCAAGTTGTTATGCTCAAATGGCGGATCGAAAATTCTGCATTTTAATAGGCCATTTCCGAGTTCATGTCTGCCTCCTCTTCAAAGCGAGTCTAAGTGCGAAGTTTTTGTGATGGTAATTAGTTCTACTTTACATATGAATGAAAACTAATTTTCACAACAAAAACTTAGCACACAGACTCGCTTTAAAGAACAGGTAGACATGAACTCGGAAATGGCCTCTTGGTTGGTTTGTCACTCGCGAGAAGTGAGCATGTAGCATTCTATCCTTTTGTACACAGCTTGATGCTGTGTTTCTTGTCGCGGCTAAAATGTTCTCTTTACAGCAGTAGTGGATTGATAGCGTTTTTGATGGAATAGCGCTGTTGTTTTCCGTTAGATAGCCAAGTATGAGGGGTTGCCTTTCGGAACTTCAATGCGTATTCTGTGCTTTTTGTGCAGCTTAAAGTATAACTATCGCACACTTAATTGTTCACATGCTGTAATGAGATTTGCATTAAGTCCGCACTCGCACGTAATAGGATGGGGCCTGCCTCAGACTTCTTAACTCGAAGAGTAATGTCATCGTCAAAGTGTCTTTTTAGTTAGTCCTCAAGCTCGTCACTTTACATACGGCTTTCTCGTATCGTAGGGGTCGATAATAGCATTTCGTGCGGCAGTTAGCCCACATAAATCGGCTCGAAGTATCGAAGAAGAGATGTCCAAACACTCTTACCAAACACATTTATCTTCTTCTTTGCAACCAAACATTTTGTCCGTCAAAGAATGCAACATTCGCCACATTCTTCCTCTCTTGACTAGTTACCAAGCCCTTATATTTCAACCGCGCGCCATTTTCAACGGAAGAGCCTGCTTGCAGGCTAGGGAAAGTGTAATCCGCGTTTGCCTCTTTAATTTTTTTTTTTCAACTTATCATTTTCCAAGGCTGTGATGACATCACTTGGGCTTGGAATTGCATGTATAATGTTATTGCAAGCAGTCACATCCCCTTACGTAAAGCCAAGGTTAGAAAAAATTCACTACCTTGGATGAACAGTGAGATCCGGAAAGAGATGAATAAGAGATATAAACTTTTGAAAGCCTGTGATGGCACACCCGCTACTAATAAACTCTGGGTTGATTACAAATCCTCTAGGAACAAAGTATCTAAGATGCTACGACGTGCTGAAGCTCAATATTGGAAAAAGAAATTTACAGAGACCAAGGACTCAAAACCTTTCTGGAAAACTGTGAACGAGGCCACTGGAAAACCTAAGAATAAACATATTGGCCCCCTCAGAGATGCTAACAATAAGGAAATCACAAATGACTACGAGAAAGCTGAACTGATTAACTCTTACTTCATAAATATTGGCAAGGAACTAGCTGAAAAATTCCCCGAAGCTGATGAACCCCATCAATTCATGTACAGAGTTACCCCTACTGTGCAGGTCTTGGAGGTCAACATCAACAAACTCAAAACTGATATCAAGACAATTAAAATTAACAAAGCATCTGGTCCTGATGGCATCTCTTCTCGTAGCTTAGCTATTGCAGGAACATCCGCCTTAGAGGGCATTGTAACTGTTTTCAAGAGCAGCATGACTCAGTCCAGCTTCCCTAACACATGGAAGATTGCAAAAGTTAATGCAATCTTTAAAAAAGGAAACCCAGCAGATGTTTCAAATTATAGGCCAATATCACTTTTAAGTATCCCCAGCAAGCTGCTCGAAAGCCAGATCTGCAACATAATTGATACCCATCTGAACAGCTGTGGCATAAAAAGCTGTAAACAGTGGGGGTTTAGCAAGGGACTATCGACTGAAGGAATGCTTACCTCTATGACTGAAGGATGGAAGACAGCAATTGACAATGGTCTGACAGTTGGAGCAGTCTTTATAGATTTCCAGAAAGCTTTTGACACTGTCCCCCATTATATTTTATCGCATAAATTACACGCCATTGGAATATCAGGATCTCTTCATGAATGGCTAATGAGCTATCTTACTGATAGATGTCAATTTGCTGAAGTTAATAATTGCAGGTCTGTCACTGACTATGTACGATATGGAGTCCCTCAAGGCTCGCTTCTTGGCCCCCGGCTCTACACCATATATGTTAATGATCTCCCCGACCACATCGACTCGGGAGATCTATACATGTATGCAGATGACACTACAGTCTACTGTATTGGACCAAATGTTGACCAGGTTATGTTGTCACTAAATAAAACATTGGAGCAAGTTCTCCTGTGGAGCATTAAGAATCAGCTAACCATCCACCCAATTAAAACTGAAGCAATGATACTAAGTAAAACCTCTTTTGTTGGGCCTATACCTCCCCTCCACTTTAACACTGGCCATATCGACCTGGTTAATTACACCACTTGCCTTGGAGTTAAAATTGACAATAAGCTGACATGGTCTGTGCACATTGACTCAGTGAAGAAATCTTTTACGCAGAAGGTTGGAGCGTTGAAGAGAATGAGAATCCTTCCGAAGAAGGTTCTCGAGGAAATATACTTTAAAACAATTATCCCCAGTGTAACGTATGGAATTTCGGTATGGGGAAATTGTTCTCCTTCCGCACTGAACTCTCTAAACCATATTCATGCAAGAGCAGCTCGTATTGTGAATAACCTCGACTCAACGATGGCAGATGACACATGTCTCATGAAATCCGACTGGCTGCCCATCTCTTACTTCTATAAAAAAATCTGTACTGTTTCTCTTGCACAAAGTATATTTTGGAACAACGACCCAATCGATATGTGAACTGTTTTCTAAAAGAGTTTCTTCTAGATCTTCTCGTGTTCCTAACCAATTTAATGTCATTAGATTTAGATCAGAGACCGGCAGGAACTCCCTACGATACAGAGGTCCCGTTATTTGGAATTTTGTAAATAGATTAGTTAAAGTACCTGAAAGTTTTTATTCTTTTAAACAAATTTTACGTAAACATGTTAAGACTATTGACAATTTTTCATTTGAGAAAGAGGCAACAGTAGTCGCCAACAAAAAGGACCATTTCATTTACTTTTAGATTTATATGTTAGTCTTAGTGAATACCATTTTATTTGTATACAGTAGTTCTAAGTTATTATTGCAATTTTTATATATATGTAATTCTTAATATTTAGTATAGTAGGTCCACATCAGCCCTTTGGCTGCCTTTCACACAACCTACTTATCAAATAAAGAATGTATGTATGTATGTATGTATGTAAGGCAGTAAATTCCTTAGAATCCGCTCACAGTTTCTGTTTTTGTTAGCTTCTATTCTCTCCTTCTGCCCCATTCATACGAAATAATTTTTATTTTTGTTTTTATCCAGAACTTTATTGCTTCACAATAGTTACTAGCGCCATTGGCTTCTGAAAGCTCAAAATCTACTAGCCTAAACTGAAATTTCACTAGCCTGTGGCTAGTTGGCTACCGCTAGTCTCGAGCCCTGTCACGGAAGTCGTTTTGCAGCTCGGTTTCGCAGACGCTATTTTTCGTGGGAGAGAAACGACCGCCGGAAATACGTCTGCGTTCGCTGGCTATACGATAACCGGATATTATATGCAACGAAAACTAAAACTCGTTTCCGGTCACGTACACAATTCTTTAATAACTGGACGCTCCATGAGATTACACTGGGTTGCCTGTGGTACGTGTTACTCAAAAACAGAAGGGACTGAGTTGGGTGGTATTGAACTGCAGCGTTCCAGGCAATTTTTCAAAGTCAGGGGTCATTAAGACCATTTAAGGGGTCCCCCAGAAGTCGTGCCAGCAGAGGCCCTTTCGCTCACACGTTCATACGACGAAACAGATCTTTTTCGGAGGTTAAAAGCCTGGCTACCAGCCTATTAATCATTTGTCAGAAAGAAAAAATTCCTGTCAATAGGCACGCATTGCGTACGCGTGGTAGTGCAGTAACACAGCGCTTTATTCGATATTGTCAACTGAGCTGCGTTTTTTCTTCCAGGAGATTTAAGTTGTCTGTGTAAAATGTAGCTCTAATAGTACACGACATTGTTTTGGTGTTGTATATGATTGTAGTGCCATGGTAGAAGTCTTAGGTAAATAGTCCCCTGAGAAAACATGTGGTTACTAGCAAAGTACTAAACTTAAAAAAAATTGAAGAAAATTAAAGAAATCGAGAAAAATTGGCTTCTAGGCTGACATGTTGATCATTTTCAAGTTCCCTCACAACTTCTTTTCACCACAAGTTTAAGCGTGCACTCTGAGCGTGTGACAGCGTTGTAATACAAAATTTCACCGAAGTTTATGCCAGTCCGGTTAGTATCTGGATGGGTGACCTAAAAATATACCACTTTGTAACAGAAGCATAGAACGAAAATTCTATTTTAACGCTCAAAAATGAGAACTAAGCAAGGTACAGATTTTGTTAGCTTGCTTTATGCAAAACAAATATTGATGCAAAAGTAAATAAATATTGATACACAGTTTTTAGGAATTGCGGAAGGAAGTTTTCAGAACGGTCGATTGAGAATAAAATATTTTGCCGTCAGCGAAAAATAGTTTGCGAGTTTCGCTACGTTCAATTTTTTTATTGTACTTTTGGCTGCACAAGTAAATCGGGACATCGATTTCAGCGGGCGGCGTGTTTACTCGCGAAACAGTGAAGCATTTGTGTCAAATGATGGCAAGATACCGGCTTTTTGTTTTTGTTAGTTTTCTTTTTCTTTCAAGTGTTATAAAGTTTAACAAGAAATGTGCGAATTCAACACAAAGATCACAATCGCCCAACTCTTGAGATTGACCATTGTTTCTGCAAAATCAAAACTTTACTCTCCAAGACCAGGTTATTTGTCACCACGTAATTCCATCGTTTTGGAAATAGCAGCTACTTCATTATTAATCAGCGTCACACTTTTATGCTGATTTTGGGGCTCAATTTGTTGAAGCTCTTGAAAGCACGCTTCCAACAGACCTGTTTATTTTCGTGACTTGTTCACGCGCTGGTTACAGTGCACTACCACAAAAATCCTCCCGTATGACATTTCAACCCACGTATGCAAATTTGGTAAGCTCGAAAATTACACAACATGAAATTTAAATTTACAAAGGCTGGAAATCTCACAAAAACCTTTTCCAGCGAAAAATTTATGGAAACAAACAACATCTATTAGAGGCAAAAAACCCTTCCTATTTCAATAACCGGGTGCGTGCAAACAACACACAGAATCCGTGTCACAAAGCATATGCAATTAAAGAAATTTCTGACAGTTCACATCAAACCCTTTTCGAAAGAACTTTGGCAGTAAATAATGACGCACGAAAGAGACAACAAGCTTTCAATCAAGTTATTCTTCACTGTCACATTTCCAATCGTTTTTTACCTTTGCAGAGTTGAGTACAAAATAATTGTAAATTGCCAAGCAACTTAGATGCCACTTCAGTAAACACTGTGATGCATTCAAGGCGTTCGATTCCCTCATTGTTTGTTAAATCCATCAAAAAAATTGCTTTTTGATTTCAGTGTTGTATATAATACCAAGTTAGTAAAATACTAGAAACAAAGCTCACTTGATATCCAACGGCGAAAAATGAAATTGTTGTCGAAGACCATTACTCGTCGCTTAAAAGATTCCAGATATTTATTTTTCACCGCCTGTCTTGTTCAGCCAATTGACGTTCCATTCTTGAGCTCCATTAGGATATATTTTGTTTAAAGATCCACTAAAACGCCATTCGCGTTACAATGACTTTCGACGCCACTGAAAGGAAACAAGAATTAGTGAAATTTCCAATTGTTACCGGAAGACTGTGCAGAGTTGAGTACAAATAAATACAAATAGCCAGACAACAGAGATCACAGGTCCACTTAAGGTGTTCGATTCCTTCTCTGTCTTTGTTGAACCCATAAGTTACCAGAGAATTTTCCATTTGGTTTTAGTGTCGTACATAACACCACACTCGGCTCGACGGGCGAAAGATTGTTGTCGAATTCCAGTTACCTAATTGACGTTCCATTCTCCATAAGGGTATATTTTGTTTAAAGATGCACTAAAACGCCATTCGCGTTACAATGACTTTCGACGCCATTGCAGGTTAATTAAATCACCTCCTGTGTACTCCAGAGAAATCTGCGCATTACCCCAACCCCCTCAAACCTAACAAAATACGCACAGAAGACTCTATGCACAAAGACACCACTTAGCAGGGGAGTGACAGGCAAGACTTTTACCGACTCGGAAAAAAATTTAAAAACGGAGAAATATTACCCTTTTTTGCGACTGGAATTGCCATACTGGCAACCCAGTTGACGTTCAAATGAGGCCTGAATGAATCTCAAGATTATTAGAAATTCAAGTCTTTCGTGATTTCGGTGTCTATGTTGGCTAATAGTATTTTAACTTTCTTTGAAAGCAAACATTAGTCCGTTTAGTTATTGATTACCTACTCCACACAATGCCGTGAGCTACAATGAGCGACAAAAGTGTTGAGACACTTGGCAGTAAAATTCGATTTTCTGCGTCTTGGATACATTCCCTCAATCTTTCTGTGTCGGGCCAGGGGTATCAGAGAATTAACGCTAAATGCAAATAAAATAGAACAAATGCCTAAGTATCGAAAAGCGTCTTTTCCTAAGAGTGTCTCAACTACTTTTGTCGCTCATTGTCTGGAGGCTATTTAAGCAAATTGTGGTGATTTCCTTTATATATCCAAGCTCTAGCAAGTTTATTTTTACAAAAGCGACTAAATGCGTGGTTAAGAGTGATTCCTGACTAAAGAAAAACTGACAAGTGTTTTTATTTCTCACCGAAATTCCGATACTAAGACGAAACCTGGTGTATCCCATTAATAAATGGATCCATATTTAGCCCTCAAGGTGGTGCTTATTGCACTTTTTCACTTTTAAAACGTTCAAAGAGTGTCTACCTCACTTTCATTCATCGCAATTCTCACTATGCCATCATGGCTATAAGTGTTTCTCTATTCACTTGTCATATTTTGACGAAAAAACAGAAACAGAAATCGTTCTTTGGCAAAAATCTCTCTATGTCTGATCTCAATACAATACTTTACCATTACAAATGGCCTCATAATGACGTCACAGCAATATGTACATATCATTTTGATAACGGCATTGTACTGAGCACATCAAATTTTATATCAACCAATGGTTTTAGAGCTTTTTACACTTTTACTCGGCGAATTTCGAACGGTTTCCCATTGGCAAAGCATTTGTATCGAAAAGTTAATTAATTTATTCTATATTTAACGCTTTACCATTGAGAAGTCATGACATGAAGTTCAAAAGCGTGATGAAACAAGTGATCTTATGTAATTTTGTCCGCTGAACAGAATGCTGTTAGCGGAATGCTTCTACCACGCAAGTGTGATGTAAAAATGGTGTCATTACACACGGTTAACTGTCGCTAAACCAATAAAAACGTGCCTTCTGAGCCCAAAAGTTACTTTTATAACATAGTGTCTCATTTTAGTTCCTATTGTACAAAATTTTTGCTTCCTTTTTCAGTTCAGCCTGTAATAACGATTTTTTAATGCAGATAAATGTAGTTTTTTCACCGGTATCCACGAGTAACCACGGGTAACCAAATGATGGTAAAAAGGATACTATTAATATTGATTTAGTCAGTTTCATGGTTACCCGTGGTTACCCGTGGTTACCCGTGGTTACCCGTGGTTGACCGTGGTTACCCGTTGATTTTCCTGTACAGCGGTCGTTTGAATTACTCCAAGATAACCTGCTTTGGGAGTACGACCAATAGTTTGTATTTCAACAATTACTTTATTATTTCATTCCTTTTTCGGAGAGAAATAAGGTGGAGATGACCAACACCCTAAATTGGCGATGTCACGCACGAATGTCACGCAAGATTTCACTTCCAAAAAAGGTGGTAATTTCCTTAAATTTTTGTACTGATGAGCAAGCTTGCCATAATTTTCCCATGAGAAGAACCCAAATCCTGGAATAAAGCAATGGCAGGAATTTCAATTAAGTACTACACCGGTTATTAAAAAAGAAACAAGTGTATTGTTTCAGACAATGAGCAACAAAAGTGTTGAGACTCTTGGCAGTAAAATTCGATTTTCTGCGTCTTGGATACATTTCCTCCCCCTTTCCCCTCAAAACAATGTTGATTTTTCTATTTCTTCGACTGCACAGACCACAGCGCCTACACAACATTGAATTGGGGGGCCGGGGGTATCAGAGAATGAACGCCAGATGCAAATAAAATAGGACAAATGCCTAAGTATTTAAAAGCGTCTTTTCCTAAGAGTGTCTCAACTACTTTTGTCGCTCATTGTCTGGAGGCTATTTAAGCAAATTGTGGTGATTTTCTTTATATATCCAAGCTCTAGCAAGTTTATTTTTACAAAATCGACTAAATGCGTGGTTAAGAGTGATTCCTGACTAAAGAAAAACTGACAAGTGTTCATTGCAGATAGAAAAACGTCTGATAATGATGATCTTTGTTTTGAATAAGTAGAAGAAGATATGAGGTTTCTGGAGCGTAAAGTGCAAAGGAATCTAATATAGCTAAAGAACGCTTCACTCACCAGACTGACAGGCCATTGAAAAGCATGAATAAGTGTTTTCGTTGTCACGGTTAGACGATGTTGTAGTCTCTTCTAGTTTACTGCAACGGTTAGTTAAACCAGCCCAAGTCGACTGACGGAAACCACTCGTTTACTTGCAACTTCTTAGTCACTTTTCATTGACTTCCATCTACCTTCACAAACGCACCACTCTCGCAGTTGACTTTTAAAATCGTCACGACGTCTTAGCGAAGTTCAGCAAATATGCAGTCACGATTTCAAATTTTATGGGAAATGACGTTTCTTTTTCAGAGTAAAAGCAAGTGCGGTAGATGTACGTTAAAGGAATTTGAAATATGTTTGCTTTTAATTGTGCATGTGTCAAAGAGCCAGGACACGGCAGAATAAATTAGTTTTTTTGTTCTTTGTTATCTATTCTGAAGCTTGTTTCACGCCTACAAATCGTACATTACCATAATATTATGCCGAGAAACAACCTGCATAACAGAATTCGTTTACCCAAAGTGTTCACAAGTGCGTTTCTCAAAAATCTCGAAATCCATTTCTTAAACTGCGACCCTTTATTCTTAAAGGCTGGCCTCAAACATGTTTCGAAGTGGCGAATAACGAAGTGATAGTACAGTCTTATGCTTTGAAAGGTCATCCTTATGAAGATACAATGCCAGGAATAAGGTATGTTTATTCTCAAGAAAGGCACTTATCAATCGAATGAAATAGTGCTTTTTTGAAAATGTTTGTGAAACTCTAGAGGTTAGCCGTTTTCCCAAAATATCGGGTTCATCGGAGATTTCAGTTTACTTCGGGGAGACCGTTGAGCGCATGCCGTTGTAATTTGGGCAAAAATTACCTGGGTGGACGAGACCAGTTCACAGACCAAAGTGAAAAACGACCGTCCGTTCCTTGAACACCTAAAAGTTTCGAGACCCTATGCCTCGCGGCCAATTCTTGGTAGGTAGTTACAATCTTCTTTTTTTTTTTTTCATGTTGCCACAGTAAAGTGTAGCGTACTTTTGTGGTGTATTCCAGTTTTTAAGGAACCTTTGTTCAGTATGCGCCTTTCCAAGAAAATGAAACCTTACGCCGAGTCATTTAATGTAAGGACCCAGTTTTGCCCAACATGCAACGCGCGCTCAGGAAAATTGGCGGCCATTTTCTTGATCATTGAACGCTTTTCATTTAACTAAAGTATTCCTTTTTTTCACGTTGCCATGTTGCCACCAATAGCGTAGCTCGTACTCTACTATAAAAACTACACACAACCCATAATTCCTCAATTCGCTCTGACGAAGGGCTAACGCTCGAAACGTCAATCTCTTTACGGTGGTCAATTTACATTATCAACTCTAGTATCAACAGAAGATGAGTGTTCATACTAGAAAGATCTCAAGACTTCTAACTACTGACACTAACATCGATGAGCACATTAAGAACATATTTTCCTACAGGCTGCGTTTCTTACAAAAGCTGGTCTTTAGTAGGGGGCTCAACTTCACTCTACCACAGCGAACATTATCGAGAGAAATCCATGCAACCTTTGAGAGGGCTTATTGGAAACCAGAACCGAAACTTAATGACAGCGGTAAAAGAGAATTAGCAGCCGCACCCATGCGAGAACGTATACAAAACATGGACCACCCCTATGGACCCGGTCCATGGACTACCCCTCTGGACCACCCCTCTGGACCACCTCTTATTTTGTAAGTTACAAGCAGAAAAATCTTTAGACGAAAGGGAGAGTGATTGTCGCACTTATCTGGACAATTTAAGCACAAACCCATGACTAGGAGCGAACAACTTCCATATTAAGCCCATTTCCAGGCAGTTTTGTGGACCAATCTATTTTTAGACTACCTTTTCCGCAAGAAACAAAGACAGTTCTCGTTCGGTGACGCTATGACGTCAATAAATCGTGATCTGTGAAAACGTCGCTCCTAGGTATGAGCTACTGTTTTAAACATTTGTGTCTGATAGACACTTATACCTCCTAATATGTAGTTGACCACTCCCCTAGTGGCTTTTCAGGGTGAATGAACAACACTTTGTGGGGAACTTTGCCAGACTGCTTTTGCACATATACCTACATGCTACATGGTACATTCTCGGGGGTATGTACACGCAATCCTCGTCTACGCACGAAGATGTTCTCGCACAACCTTACCGTGTTAATTAAGAAAAAAACAAATGACAAAATATTTTTTCGGTCGTTACCGGAATCTTCGGTTTATCGTCCTTATGTGAGAAGACTAGAGAGTCTAACCATTCGGAGATGTCGTTACAAAGGCAGCATTTTCTCCTCAGTTATTTAAAGACCCTGTGTGTTGTTGGTCCGGTTTTGATCCCGCGACCTCCCGCACAGCTCAACAACTGAGCCAACCGCTCGGCTGAGTCCACACCTACCAGCGTGGCATGCCAGACAGGCGTGCCAGGCACAAAAGGCACAAAAGGCATGCTAAGGCCCAAAGAGGACGACGTATGCAAAACATGACCTGTTCCCAACTGGGTGGCTTCATAGTTCAGTTGGCTGAGCATTGCACCGGCCTTGCAGAGATCATTATTGCTTAAATTGTCCA
>NC_090895.1:2991935-2994435 GCF_036669925.1 Montipora capricornis | reverse complement strand
TGTTGGTAGCAACGCTGTTCAAGAAAATGTTGACGTTGTCGCCCAATGGTTACATTTAGCAATTTCAAGTAACTTGTTGTTTTGCGCATGATGTGACACATCACATGATGTGAAAAGTGTGCCGCACGTGTGCACGTGCTCACGTGGAGAACGATCTTTTTAAAAAAATTCTTTACCAATAAATCCTTGCGCGTGGCTTTTCAGTCGACGTTTCTGAGGCGTTCTATCACTGGGTACAGAAACAATTTAATATTCTTTAACTGGGAATCTTGGCGTCTGGAGCAGACTTGTGTCAGAACGTGTAGCATGCATGTTTGATGATGTTTGTTCAATATTTTTTGTGGGAAGAATGTTTTGATTTCCATCAAACATCTTGTCCAACATACAACAAATGTGTAAGCGTGTAGCCACCCTTTTCAGAAAAATTCCTCTCTGAAGTTAACTTCACGGATAGAGAGAGGTCACTTGAAAACAAAGACAGCAGCACACAACAGAAAATATTGCTTTTTGTTACACAATACCACCCGGCTTTACCTTACCTTAAGAACATATTTATGGGGAGATGGCACCTTATTCAAAACCAACCGCACCTTAGAGAAGTATTTAAGGAGCCACCCATACTATCATATCGCAAAGGAAAGTCGTTAAAAGACACCTTAGTCAGAGTTAACTTTTGAACGCATAGATTTTAGAATCGCTTGCGAATGGCAGGAGTCGAGCAGGCCCGTCAACACTTTTTCAACAATGGTAAGTAATTCCCGTTCAAGACCTATTAAAATCTCCATTCAATTCCACGCACAAACAGTCCTAAATTACCCCAAGCACAATTGAATATCTCCCTTCCCTCGGCGGTATTTCTACCATTTAGGTGAACTAGTAAATCTCCCTTCAATAGCACATTTCTGAGTTGCTGTTTGTCTTGGTTTCAAAGCGAGTCCTTGTGCACAACCATTCAAATGCAAATGAGAGATGTATTTTCATGGAAATCAAACTTATTATCACTTAAATGGTTTAGCAGCAAGACTCATTTTGAACCAGAGGCAAACAGCAACTTGGAAATGGCCTATTCCACGCACGAAACATCGTTAAAGTGCCTCTGAAGTAAAAAATATCTTTTGCTTCCTTTAGAGACCTTTCAGAATGATGAAGAATAGTTAGACTAATCGAATTGACCACGATTAAAGATTACAACGTGCTTTCCCTTGAATTCTTTCCTCCAACATTGAATATGGGGAAATGGGAAGGGGGGGGGGGGGGGTGGGAGGGCGTCACAAGAGCTTGCTATTTCCAAAATAGTACAGCCAATAGTTAGACTAATCGAATTGACCACGATTGTAGTAAGATGGCCTCGACCGAGGCTCTTGTGGCAAGGACGACTAAGGGGCCGATACCAACATAAACCTCGGAAGTGGCTGTAATAAACCTACCCTTTAGGAATTGCTCTCAGCATTTCACTCGTAGCATTCCGATGTGAAGTAAAGTGTAGTTCAAAGTTGCCGTTTTTTGACAGTGAGTCAATTTCGTCGTTCATTTCCTGTTGGCGTTCTTCACTTGATAAAAACAGGCAACCTCGACTAAAGATTACAACGTGCTTTCCCTTGAATTCTTCTGCCATCTTAAAAGTTTCTATTGAAACAATAGAGTTTAAAACAGAATATTTTGGAGAGAAAAAATTGTCACTCCCTATCGAGAGAGAAAAAAAACATGGAAAACTATCATTTGTGCATGCGTGGTGGAGTGGCACTAGGGGTGTCATCGGCTTCAGTCTTACACGAAGTACTACCCTAACTGCTGCCGTTAACAACATGGCGGGCATACAACAGTGTTGGAGTTATGATGATTTTGATCTTGATGACGTTGTTTTCGTTTCTCTTGAAGAAGCCATAAGAAAAAAAGAAGAAAGCTACTTCGGTAACCCGAAGCATTACATGCTATTTTCTGGAGCTGCAATGGGAAGTGATACCTATTGGCAAAAATTAGGCGCCAAATACGGGGTTCGCGTGAAGGCATTTTCCTTCAAGACTCATGGCAGGAATGCTTGTGGTAGAGTTGTTCTGTCCGATAACCAATTACAACAGGCTGATGACTTCTTACACATGGCAAACAAAACTTTAAAACGACATTTTCCGACTGGGAAACCCTACGTAAATAATTTACTTCGAAGGAACTGGCACCAAGTCAAGGATACCAGTGCAGTGTTTGCAATTGGAAAAATTAGCGTCCACGGGAATATAGTTGAGGGAGGCACTGGGTGGGCTGTGCAGATGGCTGTGGACGCCAGGAAACCCGTTTACGTGTTTGACATTGTCAGTAGTGGGTGGAAAATATATGACTATGGCAAGAAGAAGTTTTTAAGTTTTAAGACTGTGCCGAGACTGTCCTTAAATTTTACTGGAATCGGCACAAGAGCATTGCCTGAGAATGGGAAAGCTGCCATTGAAAAAGTATTCCAAGAAACGTTTGGGAAATCGCCAAGATAGGAGTTACAAATTATATAGTG
>NC_090895.1:2971935-2984435 GCF_036669925.1 Montipora capricornis | reverse complement strand
TTTGACAACTATGCCGTTGCGTTTACTAAGATTTTTAAGCGCCGCCCACTCTTCCGAGGAAAGGTTGGAAAATTTAGTGTTGCGATTGAATTTAAGTTTGTGAATGTCGTGACGGCATTTTTTGGTGAAAAAACTAAAGAGGCAAATTGTCCCTCTGGGGGAGTCCATTTGGATTTGCGAACTAGAAGTGTTTCAAAAATATCTTTATTAGAAGTGTCCGAATCATCCTCTTTGTCGTGAAAAAAGGCTTTTAACTGAACGCGGCGAAGGAATAGAAAATTCGTTGGTGCGTTTGGTAATAGGGACAAAATTTAGGCCCTTACTGAGAACAGATTTCTCTGAGTCAGTAAGCGGAAGATTTTCTGGAATTGTAATTACGGTATTATGGCTATGCAATGTAGTGTCGTCGGTAATTTGCGGACCTATTAATTGTTGAAGTTTAAGAGTCTTGGTTTGGTGTAAATGGTCAAACAGTCCAGAATTAAGTTGTCGGATTTTAGCGCGAATCGATTGTACTAAAATTGCTGGACAGATTTTGGAAAGTTCGGAGCGGCAATGAAGAATTTGTTTGTCAAGTGCGATTCGTTTTTGGCACATAGCTCTAATTGTGTTCCTCATAATATTACGTGTGATCCTCATAATATTACGTGAAAAAGAATCTGGAACAAAAATTCATCTTTCAAATCGGCACCCTTAATCCTCACGGTATTAACGAACGCTTTTCATTTAACTAATATATTCCTATTTTTCACGTTGCCATGTTACCACCAATAGCGTAGCTCCTACTCTACTATAAAAACTACACGTAACCCATAATCCCTCGATTCGCTCTGACGAAGGGCTAACGCTCGAAACGTCAGCTTTTAGAATCTCTGTACGGTGGTCAATTTACATTATCAACTCCGTTGATAAACCAAATTTTTGTATACTACTTCCCCACCGACGCAGCACCACAGTTTCTTTAGAAACTACCCATTCTACCACAAAGGCGTTGCTGATCACGGTGAACCCTTGAGAAGAATGCCTAGCGCCAAGTACCTAGTCTTAATTATGCGTGGCAACAAGACAAGTTTCCGTTCAAACACTGTTTTCGCTTAATGGTCTTATAACGTTGACTTTTTTCGAGCGAGTTGAAAGATTCAAAAGGATCTCGAGCCTCCTTTTTGACAAAGACTTTGCTGATGAAGTTCGATTGCGCCGAGGAAAATATCTGAAAGCCAAGGTTGCCACCGCCGGTAGGGAAAAATCAGGGAAAAACAAAAAAATTTTCAAGGTCAGGCAAAAGTGAGGAAATTTTGCAAAAAGTCAGGGAAAATCATTTATATTGTCAAAGTCAGTGAAAAGTCAGAAAATCTTACTTTTAGTAAACAGTTCACAAGATTTTGCGCACTAAATCCTGTTAAAAGCACAAAGAGACCGAAAACAAAAAGAAAAATATCGATGGCCTTCAAAAGAAGCTGAAGCAAACGTGATTATTCATCTGATTTAAAGTCAGTGAAAATTGTTTAGAACTCAGGGAAAGTCATGGAGAAGTAAATGAATTTTTCCGCGTTTTGAATAATTAGCGGAAAAATATGCTCTCGTCGTTATGAACTATCAAGGGATTCGGTAAGAGTATTTAAGAAGGTGTTTTATGCAGATTAGTCATCTTGGTGTTCTCGCTGGAGGCACTTACTCTTGATTTTCTTTGCTAATTTGTCTGTTTTTCTTTCTTTTAGTTCTCGATGTTAGCGTTACTGAGAAGTAGTTGATTTGCGTCCAGTCGCGTGTGCTGAGTCTTTATGGAGTTTATTTAGTAAACTTTTCGCTGCTAGTGGTTTTATATATTCATATATTTTCTGAATGCGTGCTTATGTTTCGCAATTGATCTGTCATTTTGGTGGAATATGGAGAATATGTATTGGCCTTTTTTGTGCCAAGAGATTTTTGGGACTATCTGTGCCCTCGAGCATGGGACCATCTGTGCCCAGCTTTCATGGAGTTGCGAGTTAATTTACGGTGTCAAATAGTTTGTGTTTATTATTATCATATATTTTCTGAATGCGTGCTTATGTTTTCGCAATTGATCTGTCATTTTGGTAGAATATGGAGAATATGTATTGGCCTTTTTTGTGCCAAGAGATTTTTGGGACTATCTGTGCCCTCGAGCATGGGACCATCTGTGCCCAGTTTTCATGGAGTTGCGAGTTAATTTACGGTGTCAAATAGTTTGTGTTCATTTGACATGTTTTTTTTTTTTAAATTTGGGATTAAGGGACAATCTGTGCCCCCTACCGGACTCGAGACTATCTGTGCCCAGCATTTAGGGAGTTGCGAGCGAATTTGAAGTGTCGCTTAGTTCGTGTTTCTATAACATGTTTTGAATTTGTGTTTCAGGGACCACCTGTGCCCTTTGTCAGACGTGGGGCTATCTGTACCCATGACTGTGGATTTATTTGTAAAATCCTGTGTTGGATTTACTATTTACTTTTATTGCTGTTTATCAGTTTCTAATCTCAATTCATTAAATAGTCTTTATGGAGTTTATTTAGTAAACTTTTCGCTGCTAGTGGTTTTATATATTCATATATTTTCTGAATGCGTGCTTATGTTTCGCAATTGATCTGTCATTTTGGTAGAATATGGAGAATATGTATTTGCCTTTTTTGTGCCAAGAGATTTTTGAGATTTTTGGGACTATCTGTGCCCTCGAGCATGGGACCATCTGTGCCCAGCTTTCATGGAGTTGCGAGTTAATTTACGGTGTCAAATAGTTTGTGTTTATTTGACATGTTTTTTAAATTTGGGATTAAGGGACAATCTGTGCCCCCTACCGGACTCGGGACTATCTGTGCCCAGCATTTAGGGAGTTGCGAGCGAATTTGAAGTGTCGCTTAGTTTGTGTTTTTATAACATGTTTTGAATTTGTGATTCAGGGACCACCTGTGCCCTTTGTCAGACGTGGGGCTATCTGTACCCATGACTGTGGATTTATTTGTAAAATCCTGTGTTGGATTTACTATTTACTTTTGTTGCTGTTTATCAGTTTCTAATCTCAATTCATTAAATAATATAGACGAATGGCCTATCTTCTTTGTCTTTTTTTTTTTTTTCTTGTCGGTTAGTTCTTGTCTTTTTGCAGATGTGTTCCAGTCGGAAATGTGGTAGGAATTCTTTTCCTCAACCCCCGAGCATCTCCAACCCACTGCCTCCCTGGTGAAGAGCACAGTTCTTGGATCTAAAGCGGATGAATCGTCGTAAACTGATCACTTCCGTGACGGGGCGTGGATCGTTATCGCAAGGTCAGACCTACCGACTTGTCCTGTTATAAGGCCTTGGAAGAGTACATCTCAGCTGCGCAGATCGACCTCTCCGAAGATTTACCTCTCTTCAGAGCCCTTGCTACTCCTCGTTCGAAAGAGATGGTCCGGAGCCAAGGGATTAGCTATACGAGAGCTCGCGAACTTGTAAAGGACGCTTTTAAAGGTTTAACAGACGTTTCAAAGCTCAGTCTTCATAGCCTACGAGCTGGAGGAGCCACCTCAGCAGCTTGTGCTGGAATTCCTGATAGACTATTCAAGCGTCATGGTCGTTGGGCGAGCGAAAACGCCAAGGATGGCTACGTTAAAGACGATTTTAATTCTCGTCTGTTGGTCACACGATCTCTAGGGATCTAAATTATTTGTATTGTTTTTCTTTAACACCGTGCCCGGCAGGTCGGGGGAGTTCTATCCATAGGGCCGGGGTTTTTCCTCAGTATTTGCTGCAACGAGCGCGGTGAGGTTTTTTCATCCTATGGATGCTCGTTAGTTCTTCCCCAGGTTCTGTTTTTTTTTGCCTTATGCACCTATGACTGTGTTTGTAATTGTTGCTTTAGCGTGTCTCAATAAACGTGCGGCCTCCAGTTAGCACACGATAGCAAATACTGTGTCATGTTTTTCTACTGTTGTTTCGCACGGGTTAGGTGGTGTTAGGGAATTTAGACGAGAGTGGAATTTTTTTGTTACTGATGAGTGGACACCCTGTGAAACATGCTTCCTTAAATGTCTTTATTTTGTTTTTCTTTTCGTTTGTTTCAAGCATTTTTTTTTATTATTCCTTTTTTCAATCATAAATAATGTTAACTACACAAAAAGTGTTCGGTCATTATTGTAAAGGGAGGTAAAACTTCCGATGTAAAAGATTTATTTTGGCCGATTAGTTAAGGCACGCCCGATTTTTTCCTCCTCCTCCGTACCGCCTAGCTTTCGTATGGAAACTCTCAAGAATAAGTGATTCAGACGGTCCTATGGAAGGATCATTCCGGCAAAACGTTACAGGTGTAGTGATGGGTGCTTCTGTGTCCCGCACGACACGTCAGGTAAAGCAACTACGAATACAACTCCACACACCCTTACACGTTCTGCTTGTATAGAAAGGCTGGACGATCTAGAATATTCTATGCATTACATCCTAAATTTCTATTTTTAGTTCTTTATAGAGTAGACAATGGGGTCTCTATGGGATTAACGAACAAAGTCTCAAATGGAGTCAATGAAGCTAGGGCTCCCAAAGAACATTCATTTACTTATCTGGGCGCGGTTGTTCAAAAGCCGATTAACGCTAATCCCAGATTAACGCTGATATTCGGCAAAACTTTATATTAGACGAAGGCAATCTCGAAAAATATAAATAAGCAAAAGAAACTTTCACCAAATAGTTGAAAGTATAAGACAAAACTGGTTTACGTTAATCCTGCATTAAGTTAATCGGCTTTCGAACATGTAACCGGGCCCTGGAATGTCCGAAATTCTCTGCTCTAATAAAACTGAGCAGCTATTTGGTCTAATAGTAAGCAACTATCTGCTAACCGTTAACCACTGCGACTTTTTCCCATTTCCTTACTCATATGCCGCTCAACATGAATATGCCCGTGGAGGGAACAGGTGAAAATAGCCATTATATGACTTGTCAAGAGAACAAGACTTTTTCATTAAAATTCTCAGGTTAACTTTCAGTAGAAAAACAAACGTCCGAACACTAAACAGAAGAAACACTTACAGTTCAAGAAAATTCATGACGCTTTAAACAGAAAAGCGCGCAAAAAAAAAGAAGGAAGCAAAAAGTTTTAAACTCCAGGTGAATTTTTCATATAAATCGAGAAGTAAGCCACTTTGTTCAATAAATTGCAAAATTGAAAAGGCAGATTTTTTCAAACCTAACTGCGGCTTAAGATTAAACTTCATGTTGATACAATTGGTTGCTCTACTTAAACCAGCCGCAAACTTCAAATTTTGTTGAAACCCCTGAGAATATAATGTGCAGCGTCTGTTAAAACATTAAATTATTCTCTGCGTACCTCAAGACATGGAAATGGCATGGCCCACGCAAGGAATAAAAAAGACTCTCGTCAGGATGGTGATTTAATCTAAACTGAAATAACTGACGATGTTATACCTTAATTTGGCGTTATATCTCCACTCGTCAGCCCAATTTTAATCGCCATAACTGTGGCGTCATCGGATGTCAGAAAACTGCACGCTATGTACATGAACAAATTAGGCATCCACCATAAGTACTCAGTTTCTAGACAGAACAAGCTTAAACGACGAAATCGTTTGCTCAGTATGACGCATCCAGGTAATCGTTTTCTTACATAGTAAACAACATATTTACTTTGGGCCCTCTTTCAATTTATATAGATCATTAGAAAAACAATTCCTTTGACAAAAGTTGTCATTACCGACTGATGAATAAATGATGCCTTCAAAAGACATTTAACGTATATAAGGGCGGCAAACCTTTCGCGATCGACCAAGTTTTCTTAGAGTCCTATCCGCCTTTATGGTGTCTGATGCTCCAAACATGAGACGCTATCCCCCTTTTGTTCTCGACTGGCTGGTTATCTCCTTTCTTTGGCTGGCTTGCCTTAAGATCAAAACACTTGCTAATCAAGGTGAGAAAAAAGTTCTTGTCAACATCTAATTCAGGAACTCTTATAGAGCATGGAAGCTGATGAGATGCAAATAGTTCTAAACTAAATTAACTATGAGAGTGTGATGTGAAGTGCTATTTTCTACCCATGTAAACCATGTGAGCGTTAGCCCTGCTAATGGAAATGGGCCCACCCAAGGGTAGAGAAAAACTCTGACCTGGGTGGGAATGCCGTGAATTTGACATCCTCAATTCCCACGACCTGCTCCCGTCTGACCTTGTAGCTCAGTCGGTAGAGCAGCGGTGATCTAACCCGAAGGTCATGGGTTCATTTTCCACCCTGGTCAGAGTTTTTCTCTGTCCTTGTGTGGGCCCATTTCTATTAGTAGGGCTAACGCTCACATGGTTTACATGGGTAGAAAATAGCACTTCACATCACACTCTCATAGTTAATTCAGTCTGTTGAAATATAAGTGCTACACGTCCAACGTTTGCATAAACGTAACACCTAGTTCAAAACGAAGCTTGACAACTTTTGTAACATTCGGCATCAATTCATCAGAAGCCATTCCGTCGTAGAAATTAGATAATCAATGCTCTGGAGACAAAGCGGTTTTGAAAAAGAGATTACAAGAAAAGATCATGTGTCATAAACTCCAAAGTCACGTGAATATCATTGTCTGTCGTTGATTCAGTTACTGTTTCATTTATTTCCTTTGAGCAGTATGTGAAGCCCTGTCACTCCAGTTTGTCACAATTTAAGCTTGTGTCTAACGGCAAAAATTTCAAGCTTTTGAAGAGTCTTTCAAACTCGGAATCCACAGGCATTGACACAATCTCTGGAAATTTTTTGAAAATTGCGGCTTATGCTATTTCTCCATCATTAACATATACATTCAAAAACGCCATCGTCTCGAGCAGCTACCCTGACGATTGGAAAACCCTAACCTAACCCTAACCCTAACTGCACCAGATAATTACAGACCGATCTCTATCTTGCCAGTAATAACCAAAGTAACGGAAAAAAGTATCTACGTCAAGGTCGTTGGTTTCGAAGCTAATTACCGCGAGCGACTTTTCCTCGAAGCCTGGCACTCTACTTTGGACCCGAACGCTGTGAACGATCATATCGTACTTCCAGAAGCATAAAAAGGCATCGCTAGCATGAATTGCATGGTCAAGCGCGCAAGCTTCGCGCTACTTTACTTTAAATAGCGTATGATAACGAACTTCGCTTTCATATCACTGGTGAAGGCTTAAGAATTAGCCGAAACGTCTGTTGAAAAATATCAAGAGTCAGAGGCCTAGGCAAACCGTTTTCCATAGAACTTATGAATATTTGAATACCTCATTCTTTCGGATCATCGATTCGGCTTCCGTAGACTTCACTCGACTGCTTCAGCTCTTTTAGATAGCTCAAACAGCTAGTATGTTAATATGGATAGAAGAGTGCTTAACCTTGTTGTGTTCTTGGAAAAAATGCATTATATACCGGCCGTCAATCACAGGATTCTGCTGCGCAAAAAATCATTTTCAGTTAAATGATACGATGTCACCTGAAACAGTGTCGGAAACACAAATTAGCTGTGGTATTCCTCTAGGGTCTATTCTTAGTCCTCTTTTTTTCCTCTTATGCGTAAATTATTTACCAGATTGTCTAAAGCAGGCTTTAGTAATTATTTGCTGATGTAATGTAAAGCGTTACAGGAGTTTGAGTTGGCCTCGAATAGTGTGATCTTGACAGTGTAAAAGAGTGGCTATTGGCAAACAATTTAAGCCTAAATGTAGCAAAAACGGAAATCCGTTCTAACTACAAGAGAAGAAACTTACAGTCTCAACCGTGTATTGAAATAAATGAGGAAAATCTTAAACAGGTTTACCGTAGTAGGATTCTTGGCAAAGAAATCGATCAGCATCTATCTTGGGACAGAGTGTTGCCAAAAGAGTTTGTTCGGGAGTAGAAGGCTTGAGGCGAATTCAGGAGTTTGTCGAGGGAGGCACTCTAGTTTCAATATATAATGCTTTAATCCAGCCACACTATAATTACTGTAGTGAAGTATGGGATACCCTAGGGAATGGGCTTTCTAACGGATTAGCTCGACTGATTAATGAATCTATTCAATGATACTCCCTATAGCTCTCCCTCCAGCGAGGCTTTGGGTCTCTTAGGCTGGGAAAATCTAGAAACTCAACGGGCTATAGCTAAGCCTAAGGCAAAGCAAATGTATAAAATAGTCAATGGGTTGGCTCCTTACTGCCTTACTGATCTTTTCATAAGTAAGAATGATATATCACATCATAAACTTAGGAAATCCTCCTCCTCACTGCAGTTACCGCTACCCAAAACTGAATATCGAAAAAAAAAAAAAAAAAAAGCGTTTTTGCTATAGTGGAGCAAAATTGTGGAACTCGCTTCCTGCTACACTTCGACGGTGGATCTGACACCCTTTCAATCTTTAATAATAAAATTAATGCGCACACCGTTAGCTGATTTTTGCTGCTCTCCTACTATGGAGAAAGTAGAAATATTTTTAGTGAATAGAATAATAATTTATAGTAAGCACAAAAAAAAAAAAAATAACAAACTGTAAATAATGGTAAATAGTTATAAGTTATTCGATTTGCTCATTTTATTGTAACCACTTCGTCGTCCCTTGTGGAAATCAGCTTTTAGGGATAATTATTAAGTTGACGGCGCAAGCGTGTATAAATAAAGTTTGACTTGACTTGACTTGACTTGACTGGACTTGACTTCACTTTTTTGTTTGCGTAAAATTGCAACATTTCACAAGATAAGCGTCAGTGACTTGTGCCATTGTTCGTAGATTGTTCCCCTCGAACCATGCACCTTCTCCCTGTGCAATGTGGTCGATACTTGGAAGGACATGTGTTTATGAATCTCACTGTGGGAAAATACGGATGTAAACCTTGGTGTCTCTTGGAAAACAAGTGTGTGTCTGTCAACATTGGTAGCGGAAAATCTCCAAGCAGCGTTATCTGTGAACTGAGTGATTCGGACCACTGTCAGCACCCGAAAGATCTCAAGCCAAGACAGGGTTGGACATACAGAGGCGCAAAGGTATCTCATGTTAAATTGAAACGATTGGGTCAGATTTCACCCCTTCTCAGCATAACTGAAGTGGTGTGGGTATTGTTTTGCTTTCACGGTTGTCAGGCTAAATCTCAGTTTTACTAATTACACTCACCAATAGTGCCGCAAAACGTGGAAATGACATGGCTAATCCTATAAAACGATTTTTCGATATCTTAATCTACTACAGTGTTGGGAAACGATTGAGTATATGTTAACAGGGAAGGCAATAAATATCTCCGCGACTGATAAATTTGAGCCAAGGAACTTCGTGCTCTGAACTGAATTCGATATTATATTATGATTATCTTACCTCATCAGAATCCTTGCTGTTACAATCCATGCCGCAACAATGGAAAGTGTCTTTTGGGATACACTGAGAAGAACTATGCCTGTGAGTGTCCACCGGGAATTGCAGGAGAAAACTGCGAAAACGGTAAGGACAGGCTAATGTCATCACCCTTTTTTGCTGCTTTCCTAAGAACGTACAACGTTTAAGTGTGGCAGCTACTAAGTTGAAGAAGGAAAGAGAAGATTCTGCGAAAGCAGAAATGATTTTAAAAATGGAATTTCATGTTCAAGTGCAAAAGCAGTTGTGTTCCTCGCTTTTAGCCGAATTGGAAATTCACTAGCCTGGGTTCGTTTTGATCTTCGCTTTTTTGGCCAAAGGTTGGTCAGAAGTATCAGTCCGATATAAAATAGGATGGTATTTCTTTCACTGTTATAGCCACATTCAAATTCAAAGTCATTGAGGCGCCTTTCAAACAGTCATCATAGTTGATGATGGTGAACAAAGATCAAAGTGAATTGCTCGATGATTTTTATCAAACTTTAAAACTTTGAGTACCTGTATCCTTTTCTCATTAAGATGTCGATGAATGCAACACCGGGAGCCATGATTGCAATGAAAATGCAACTTGTACAAATACGGCTGGAAACTTCAACTGCACATGCAAGTCAGGCTTTACTGGTGATGGACGGTCATGTTCAGGTACAATAGCTATGTGTTACTTTTATTCGTATTGCCACAAAATATCACTGGTTCATTTTGAGCTGCGAATTTTTTAGCGTACTATTCGTCAGAAGCATAAACTCTCATATAAAAGGTGATGATAGGTTTTTTGTAGTTGGCCACATTCGTAAGTCAAGGCCTTGTTCAAATTAAACAGTCATGCTTGTTCAGTGATGATGGTGAACGAAGATCAACTGTTGGATGATTTTTATCAAAAGGCTTTAAAAGTCGTTAATTGAGTACCTGTATCCTTTCTTGGTATTCAGATGTCAATGAATGCAGGAGCGGGATTCATGATTGCAATGAAAATGCAACTTGTGCAAATACGGCTGGAAACTTCAACTGCACATGCAAGACAGGCTTTACAGGAGATGGACGGTCATGTTCAGGTCCAATAGCAGTAGTGTCGCTTACTTTCAAGTTATTCGCATTGGAACTGATATCACTAGTTCATTTTGAGCTGAGCTTTTGTTTTTGTCAATTCTCACATGAAACTGGATGGTCTTTTTTTAGTCGTGGTCATTCATTCCCAGTTCAAACGGTCATCATACTGTTGATAACAGTAAACGACGGTCAAAGTGTTTCATGGATAATTTTATGAAAGTTTGAAATTGTTAACTGAGTACCTGTATCCTTTCTTGCTGTTTAGATGTCAATGAATGCAACACCGGGAGCCATGATTGCAATGAAAATGCAACTTGTACAAATACGGCTGGAAACTTCAACTGCACATGCAAGCCAGGCTTTACTGGAGATGGACGGTCATGTACAGGTACAATAGCTAAGTGTTACCTTTATTCGTATTGCCAGAAAATATCACTGGTTCATTTTGAGCTGCGAATTTTTTAGCATACTATTCGTCAGAAGCATAAACTCTCATATAAAATGTGAGAATATATATTTTTTTGTAGTTGGCCACATTTGCAAGTCAAGGCCTTGTTATGACAGTCATGCTTGTTCAGTGATGGTGGTGAATGAAGATCAACTACTTGATGATTTTTATCAAACGGCTTTAAAAATCGTTAATTGAGTACCTGTATCCTTTCTTGGTATTCAGATGTCGATGAATGCAGCACCGGGATTCATGATTGCAATGAAAATGCAACTTGTGCAAATACGGCTGGAAACTTCAACTGCACGTGCAAGAAAGGCTTTACTGGAGATGGACGGTCATGTTCAGGTACAATAACATTTAGTGTCCCTTGCTTTTATCCGTATTAGAAATATCACTAGTTCGTTTAGAGCTGAGCCATTATTTTTGGTCAGAAACAAAAGGGGTGGACTGTAGTAGGACAATTCAAAGGATTCAAATTAAAGCATCGTGTACTGTGACAAGCTTTCCAGAGACCGATACAACACGGGCTTGTCGCCGCGTCTGATTTAAGCTTTGTTAACCCCTCCCACAAGCTAGTGTGAGGTATCGGTGTATCCATGAGATGAGGTCACAACCTGCTTTTTAATGCAAGAATAAATGTTCTTGAAAAAAGGAATGAAAACCAGTTTCTTAGGTCAATCAAGGTTTATATAATAAGCTCAATAATGCACGCATTGGTTTCTCACCTTATGATCTATTAGAGGACAAAAGCAAAGCTGACGTCATCATCAAAACTTTAATTCTTTATTTTATATTTCAAATATTTAACAAATCGAAAGCGGTTCAGCGTTGTCTGTAGTCTTATCGACAACGATATTCGTCCTCACGGTTGTCAAAATGTTGTGGACTCACGAGGCGCAGCCAACGCCGTACCACTTTCGATTTGTTTTTTACCACAATATTCAACGCCAAAGAAAGTGTTTATTTCAGAGCGAGACCAAACTAGGCTTAGCTACATAATTCCGGAATTTTTTTTGGAATTTAAGACATCAAAAAAATTTTAGAAACTCTCGGGAATTTTAGAAAAAAAATTTACAATTTCGAAAATTTTAGAGCAATTTGAACTTTCACCTGACATGTTGGAAACTTTTCACAGGCAAAAACGTTGACAAAAGGTGTTTTTTTGTAATCCAACCTACCAGAAGAGGGGTCAGTTCGTTCATATCATTCTTTATCAGCGGTTATTCACCAAAAGAGGCCTAACAGTGCATCTAAGCAGCGGTTTCTCACCGTAGGTTCGGAATCCGGGGACGTTCCATTCTTGAGCTCCATAAGGGTATACTTTGTTTAAAGATGCACTAAAACGCCACGCGCGTTATAATGACTTTCGACGCTATTGCAGGGTTAATAATTAAATGTTCTCCTGTGTGCACCAGGGAAATCAACACATTACCCCAGCCCCCTCAAACCTAACAAAATACGCCCAGAAGACTCTATGCACAAAGACACCACTTAGCAGGGGAGTGACAGACAAGACTTTTCCCGACACGGAAAAAAATATTAAAAAAAACAAAACGAAAAATAAAAAAACCCACGAAATGAAACGCACATTCCGACTGGGTTTGCCATACTGGCAACCCAGTAATGAGGTAAGAACATCAGTGACCCATTCGGCTGCACTTTTTTGTTCT
>NC_090895.1:2961935-2969435 GCF_036669925.1 Montipora capricornis | reverse complement strand
AATGCATTGACACTGTTAACACCAAATTTGACATCCCACCAACACAAAACTGTGTTTGTTACCGTCAGAGATTGTGTTAATGACTACCTGTAGCGCGCAAGAAGTCAACACCCAATTTCATCCAAATTAATTGCCAATTATGATAATTTCAGCATGCCTCAAAAAAGAACAGTTTCAAACACCATTCCTCACTGCACAAACCTATCCGAACTAAACAAACTTATCCTCAAAGCTTACATTTACAACTGTCATATATGCAAGGTCTCGCCCCAAAAAACAAATAGACAACCTGGCAATACGGAGGGAAATCAACTAGACAAGCAGTTGCAAAAAGGTTGAGACACTGCATCAAAAATTCACTTCTTCTTCCTAAAACTCACCTTTCATTTCATAAGAAAAGTCTTAACGCCCCTCTCTCCCCTCCCCCCTTTTTCAATGTTGATACCCTTTAGTTTGAATGGCAAATGCAGGGGGGAACAACTTTGCTTGGAGGGGGGAGGGGGGTTGGGGATGCATTAACCTGCGATCAGGCCCATTTTTAGCTTCGCCCATATGTTCCCTTATGTCGTCGCTCGCTAAAATTGGGCCTGACCAAGAGTCTCTCAAGAATTCCGGACGGTCGGCCAAATTTTGCCCGACCAAACTCGTGATCTGATTGGCTGTTAAAACGCCGGAAGTGAAAATGCCATCGTGATTGCGCGGAGCTCTCGCGAAGTGCTCGAGACTTATCCGCCATAAGTGTACGAAAAATTTGCTCCCTTTTTTCTTACAATGCTGTGGACGGTGCAACTTGATTTTATTTGTATAAATGGAGATATGCCATCTGAAACATCTCATAACTTGTCCAGAATCGGGTTTGAATCACTGGAACGAATGAAATTAACGATTCCGTTGTCGAGCTCTGTGGCCATGGGGTTGAAAGTACTTTGGAACAAACTTCCCTGATGTTTTGAAAGCTAAATAGCTGGTTCTTTCAAATGGCAATGAAAGCCGATGCATATTGGTTTCCTGGATGAGACAGGGGACATATATATCAACAGGAGGAGATGCTGATAAAATCGCAAGTTACACGAATGTATGTTTTGAATATCTGTGTATCAAACGGCTTTATTTATTTACTGTTCATGACACGGTTTGTTTGCACACTTCATAATATTTCCAGTTGATTTAACTTAAAACTCGCACTCCAGAAACTAAAATGGCATGTTTCCAGAGAGATCAATTGTACAACAATAAAAGAAACTTTGCAAGTCCATCTTACTGTTCGTACTCCATCAAAAAATTAACAGCCAAACTTATCATGATTTTACTGTGCGCAATTCTAGAAATACACTGCAACTGAAGACATTACCCGAAAAAATCACCAAAGAAACCTTCATGGGCAAACACGTTAAAGGAATAATGTATTTCCAAACCGTCCAACGACAAAATGCTAGGTTATCTCAATTACAAATTAAGATGTCAAGCTTAAAAGATTGCATATTCACCGGCCTTTGCCGCAATATAGTCGTCGAAAACATTCCCCATGCTTTAAGTGTGTTTTTCTCAAATTAAAGCCAACGGTAACTTTCGAATTCGTTTATAATATTCCTCCCACGGTAATTAACTCTGGTCAAAACAAAATAGCGTGAATCTGCCGTCCACGCGTGTATTGGTGTAATGGAAGTAAATTTGATTGGCCGATGAAGGACATGTCAATCAATCAAAAAAAGTGGGCGGAAGGACTCCACGTACCACGCGAAACTAAAATAGAGCCTGATCGCAGGGTAGGGATGCATTGACTTGGATGACACGCATTGTACCGTTTATAACAGCGAGTATCTCAACTCTTTTTGCAATTGCTTGTCTCGATGGTTGTTGCGTATAATTCATCATGGCGACTAAAAGGAACGGTTGTTAGGTTCAGCAAAGGTATCAATGGAAAGCAGAAAGATGGAGTTTGAACTGGGATAGTCGTTGCAGCGTTCTAATTGAGTTCTAATTGATGAAAGAAAAAATTGAAAAGTAGTGCAAATTACGTATTTCTATTTACAACGTGAAACACGTTGTTTCGACGAGTAAGTGTGGACAAAGTTTGTGTTTCGCCATGATTTTGCCAATTTCAGCCGTCGAAAGTTTCCCAAAATGTTTAGGCGAGGTGGAAAGAGTCATTCCAAATTATTTATCCAAGAAAATTGTCCAGTACGGAACTGTGTCAAAGCACGTAGGGCGTTGATCCCATCTGCATTTGCCATTCAAACCAGCGTGTGTGCAAAATTATTTTCAATACCGGTTGGCAGTTGTCATATTAATCCGACTGAGAAGGAGTTCAATTCTAGTAGAACGCGAATTCTAGCCCCAAGCGATACACAATAACATAGCCTAAGTTTGTTGAAAGAGTATCACGTGTACACTTCACGCTATGAGCAGTGACACTATTCCCTTGCCCCGCGGTGAGAGACCTCTGCTAGCAGGGAATGACACTATTATTACTGGGTTGCCTATGGCAAACCCAGTCGAGGTCTGCGTTTTGTTTGTTTGTTTTCTTTTTTTTAGTTTTTTTTTTTTTTCCGTGTCGGTAAAAGTCTTGCCTGTCACTCCCCTGGTAAGTGGTGTCTTTGTGCATAGAGCCTTCTGCGCGTATTTTCTTAGGATCGAGAGGGTAGTGGAACTTCGTAGATTTCTCTGGTGGACACAGTAGAATCATTAACTTAGCCTGCAATGGCGTCGAAAGTCATGTAACGCGAAGGGCGTTTTAGTGGATCCTTAAACAAAATATACCCTTATGGAGCTCAATAATGGAAAGTCAGTTGGATAAACTAGGCAGGTATCTCAAAAGCGACGAGTACTGGACTTCGACAACAATCTATCGCCCGTCGAGACGAAATCAAAGTGAGTTGTATTTACCAGAAGTACATGGTAATTTGACAAGATTGAGTTTCTTGTCTTGACGCACGCAATGAAATAGGAAGAGGTTTTTGCCTCTAAGAGCAAATATGTTGTTTGTTTCAATAAATTTTTCGCTGGAAAAGGATTCTGTGGTATTTTCTGCCTTTGTGAATGATAATGTCATGTTGTGTATTGAATTTTCGAGCTTAAGGTTGAAATGTGATATGGGAGAAGTTTTTTAGTATTGCTCTGTAAGCTGGAAGGGTTCACAGGCCTGTTGGAGGCGTGCTTGAGTTTCAACAAAATGAGCCCCAAAATCAGTGAAGAATTGTGACGCAGATGAATAATAAAGTAGCTGCTATTTCCAAAATGATGGAATTACCTGGTGATAAATAACGTCGTACGCGTCTTGGAGAGTAAATTTTGACTTTGCATAAACAAGACTTGGGCGATTGTGATCTTTGTTTTGACTTCACTCATTTCATTGTCAACCTTTATTGACAGAAAAAGAAACTTACAAAAACCCGATATCTTGCCATCATTTGACACAGATACTTCACTGTTTGGCGAGTAAACATGCCGCGGTAACTTAATCACGGCTCCCGCTGAATTCCGGCGATGTCACTTTCGATTTTGCGATTTATTTGTGCAGCCAAAACTTACAATAACAAAATTTGAACGTTGCAAAAATCCCCCAAAATGTTTGTCGCTGATCGTAACTTTTTATATTCTATATTCACGGTTCAAAATAAATGTTGTTTTCATGTCGTAAATATGTTATTCTTGAGCGATCGTCCTGGAAACTTCCTTCTGCTCTTTCTAAAAACTGTGTATCAATATTTATATACTTTTGCATCAATATTTGTTTTTGCATAAAGCAAGCTAACAAAATCTGTACCTTGCTGAGTTCGCATTTGTTAGCGTTAATAGTATTTTCGGTCCGATGCTTCTGTTTAATGAGGGGTATATTATTGTGGTCTCCCATCCAAACACTAACCCCGCGCAACAGGGCTTAACTTCAGTGAACTTCGGTATTACAAAGCTGCCAGATCAGAGGGCACGCTAAAACTTGTGGTCAAAAGAAGTTTATCAACAGCCCAGCCCAGAAGCCAGTGTTTCTCACTTCCCATTTATTTTCTTCAATCTTTCTGGGTTCAGTAGTTTGCTAGTAACCATATGTCTTCTCAGACTATTTACCCAACACCAGGAGCTCATTAAGAGGAGCCTCTATCTCCCATACTTGGTAGATTTATTTATAGAACACCTCCCTTGGGAGATTCAGCACGCTCACTGTTGTAAAAGCCAATCTCCCATGGGACATTCAGCACGCCCACTGTTGTAAAAGCCGATCAAAACAGAGCTATCTCAGCGTCAAGGGAATTATGATACTTTTCGCGGGAAAAGCCTGTTCCTAAAAATAAATTTACTCGGGAAAGGGTTGACTCAAGGAATTAGAGGAGATAGAGGCTCCTCTTGATGAGCTCCTGCCAAGACTCCTACCATGGCACTACAATGATAGACAATACCAAAACAATATCGTGCACTGTTAGAGCTACATATTACGCAAGGACAGGTCTGTTTCGTCGTACGAACGTGTGAGGACCTGTGAGCCAAAGGGCCTCGTCTGGTATGACTTCTTAATGACCACCCAACTTGAAAAAAATTGTCTGGAACGGTGCACGTACCACAGGCACCCAGTGTACCCTCACGGAGGGTCTAGTTGATAATATAATCTCTTCAGTGAACAAGCGCTCTGTATAAAGGCTTAAAATTCAAAATAATTGTAAGTGAACGAAATACTGAAACGCTGTTATTCCTTGTAAAAGTTATCAATCTCTGTAAAGGACGGTGCAAAACAATAAGCTTGTCAGTCTTTTATTAACTTATGAACATGTCACCATGTCACGCAAACATCGTAACAAGCACAAGTACATTTTCGTCCAAAAAGATAAACCCTTTTTCGCTTATTGACATGTAACACATGCAAATGGAAAGAAAAACAACTTGAGGTAGACTTTTCGTGTTGACAAAAGCAACAGGCGGTTAAAAGAACTTTTCGGAACGGTCTACATAATTCCAACGGTCTACACTCGTAAAACATTAAGAAGTAGATAAGATCATAGGCAGCCCAAGTTCGCGTCAGTAGAGAGCGTGTAATAATTACTTACTAGTGGGAAGATGACCTTTGAGTAAAAGCGGTGTGTGTTGCGTTACAGGCAGCCGTTGAGAATTTAAACGCGTTATAAGACTTTGTATGGGAAATAAAATACCGTCGATTATGAAGCCTAAAAAACGCTCAATTTAACATTTATTCAATAAAAGGAATGAAAATGACTCACCTCTGGTGTATTCTTGTGCTTTTTGGAGCTTATTTTACCGTTTCGGGAATTCCGTGTTTCCAATGTTCTAAGACAAGGCTGCACGCTACGATTCCGACCGTTGTCAGCTCAGAGGCGGTTTGCAACTCGAAAATCCATCCCAGCCGCGATTTTTTCACGCAAAGCTAAAACCACATCATTTGCGAACCACCGTGAATGTTTCGTCGTCAAAAATCCCCACACACTTGGCTGGAAATGAGCATTTTCTGCTTCGATTCCACGATAGCTGATGAAGTTAATGGCTGGTGATCATGTGGAAGGTCCCAGAGCTTGGGTCCGATGTCAAATTAACTCCACCCGATGAGGTACAGGCATTTCACGTACAACACTTACCCCATCCCCACAGCGGCTTCTCGAACAGCTCTATTGTTACGAGCGACCACGCGACAGGACATCAACAGACAAAACAGACATCAAAATTTGAACATTCTGCGGGGTTTTCTTCGAGCTACAAAACATGTTGTCAAAGGCGAAGAGGTCGCTCGAAAATGAACGTGATTCCTCTCCGAAACGCCGCAAGGGTCAGCGATATCCCACACATTGGAAATCCTGGTAAGTTGCCTTCAGGGACATCTGCGTGAATTTTGCGTATGAACGTACAATGTACAGAATGTAAACAACAAAGATTTTGAATCGTTTGCCGATTTTTATTGCGATAATCTTTAGTTTGTTTCTAGCAATTCGAGTGTTGCCCGTGTTATTTAATGTAAATGCTCATTCCTTCGCTTGCATTAGTGTTCTGTATTTCATTTGCTTGCCTTTTTTGACTTTTCAAGTCATTGTTTCGCGCATTTTTTTTTTTACCAAATTCTTGTTGTAATATATTATGTCAACCTTCCCGGTTAGATTTATGACGATATCTTCAAGTTATTTGTCAGGGCTCTTCGTCAGTATGACTGTTCAGTTATCACATGGACAAGCGAAGATAGTAAGCTTAGCCTGCAAAGGACATAATTTGTTTGTTACCAGCCAAGGAGGAACTGGTCTACTGTGGTTAGAGAAATAATCAGCAATCTCCAGGCAGTAGGTAAAAGGGTATCCGTCGTATGTTCTACTGGTATAGCCTGCACAGTGTACGATCCTGGGGTCGCGTCGACGGTGAATTCGCATTATGGTGTAGGAATTGCCGACCTACCTTGGAGGGCTAGAATCTAGCACTTCACGTTACACTACACTCTCTTCAGTTAATTCTGTTTAAAATATAAGTGCTACACGGCCAACGTTTGTATAAACGTAACCTTTCCTTGTACTTGTACATGTTAATTGCCGTGACTTTAACATCTTCAGTTCCCACGGCCTGCTCCCGTGAGCTGACTACGGCCGAAATCTTAGTGTGCAGCCTTGACTTCGTCTTAGAACATTGGAAACACGGAATTCCCGAAACGGTAAAATAAGCTCCAAAAAGCACAAGAATACACCAGAGGTGAGTCATTTTCATTCCTTTTATTGAATGAATGCTAAATTGAGCGTTTTTTAGGTCTCGTAATCGACTGTATTTTATTTCCCACACAAAGTCTTATAACGCGTTTAAATTCTCAACGGCTGCCTGTAACGCAACACACACCGCTTTAACTCAAAGGTCATCTTCCCACTAGTAATTAATTATTACACGCTCTCTACTGACGCGAACTTGGGTTGCCTTAATATCCAAACAGAACAGGGTCCCAAAGGGGGGGTCCCTGGAGCCCTGGAGCCCTGGATTTTTTTGCTGTGGAGCCCGAAGCCCGATCATTTCTCCCCCTGGAGCCCTGATCGTTTCTAGCTGTGGAGCCCGGAGCCCTGAAAGTAGCTGCTATGGAGCCCTGGAGCCCTAAACCCCTCTGGGACCCTGAGAATTTGTTGAAGCTTCCCTCCTGTTTCCGTAGGTCCCTATAATTCTACAAAACGTCCCCCGTTGTACACGGCCTCAAGAGTCGAAATGCCTATTTTCTTTTACTAAACATAAGAATTTTCTTCTCTTAAACAGAATATCACTCAGTGACTGTTTGCGACGGTTATTCCAGGCAGATAAAATGCGAGAACGGAAGAAAATTCAGAATTTTGTCAGCAAATTTTGGTAGATTAGAAGGTGCCACCATATGTCCTCATCCATCCATCCACGATTTAAACTGCCGGGCCTCAAGCTCCCTTGGCAAGGTGCGAGAAATTTGTCAAGGTCAAACGGCGTGCACTTTACATTCTAATTCAGGGTTCTCTGGAGTCGGAGATCCGTGCCCAGGAACGTACAAATACCTGTTTGTTTTATATTCGTGTA
>NC_090895.1:2939435-2951935 GCF_036669925.1 Montipora capricornis | reverse complement strand
GTTCATTTGGCATTAGCCAAAAAGAAACACAAGATATTTTGAGAAACAAGTGGGGAAAAACAATTGAAAAAGTAATTGGAATCAACCCCATTCTCAGTAAGGACAACATTTTTGATAAACTTAATGACACACGACAAGAATTGCTAGAAAAGATTGGACTGACTTTCAATGAATTTGAAGAGGTAGTTGTTGGCTATGTTGACATTGAGAAATACATAACACTATTTATTAGTCAGTCAGGAGTGCAGAGTGCAATTACAGCACCAAACAGCAGCATTATCATTATGGATTACACTGATGGTTTCCCATGGTTGAAATGGTCACGTCATTTCACTGGGGAGACAAGTGTCAGGGTGAAGATAATTGAGCCCTACAATTTACTAAGCACAGTATTAACAGTTGCTCTTTGGTTGGGGAATGATGACTATGACACTGTCAAAAAATGTGCTGGGGCAGTTTATGAACAACTTAAAGAACTCAAAACAATCAAACATCCATTAAGTGGGAAAGAAATTAAAATTGTCAGGCGTAGCTGTGGTGATGGTAAAGAAAGAAGGTCATCAACAGGCAATTATTCTGCAGTCATCCTATCCAATTCCTGAGGCTCCAGAGCACCACACTCAATTGGGAGACATGAAACTTCTATGCCCATGTCCAGTTTGGTCTGTTGAGGACACTGAAATCCTGGAAACCAAATTTGAAACAGAACTAAGTGGAAAAGCCCCTAGCAAAGAAAAACACAGGGAGTTTGCTAAGCAAAATCTGGGAAACACTGGTCGTAAAAATATCTGTGGAACACCCCTCTCTGAGTACTACCCTGGAACATCCCACCTTGGGTTTCGATCTGCAGAGACACTATGTCTGCGGATTGCTAAAATTGCAACAGGTTTGTGTGTATGAAATGGATAAAAGCGAAACTTAGCTCCATAATTGATAAATTATTCGAAACTTTCTTTCATAAAACGTCATCAAACTTAAAAGTACACTTGAGTTCTTTTAAATAAACGTTCACTACTATGTCCAAACAAGCCACAAATCAACTACAGGTACTAATAAATAATACATTCATGAGTGTTCCTGTTACTTTGCATTAAGAAAATGTAATCAGGATTTAAAAAGATCCTTATTTAAGCATTACAAAACCAAAAAAACCATACAAATAAATTGCATATTCAACATACTCATAAATTAGTATGAATTAATGAATGGTGTAATTAACAGGTTCCATAAAAGGATAAAAAACCTCTAATAACAAATTATTGAAAGTAGAACTGTCGTTGAATTTTTTTTTCTCACAACAATTCATGTCCATTAATTTTTGTTGTAGCTGTTTTTGGTAGTGATCAACAATTTCTGTTAGCCCTCAAAAAAGGATTGGCCAAGTCTGTAAGCCTTGAGGAGAAGACAGTCAAGTTCGATGAAGTTGGTGTTTTGGCATTTGGAGAGAGAATGCCTTGCATTCTGAAAAAAGCAGGTTTTAAAGGAACTCTTCTTGAAATCTTATGTACATTTTGTAAAGGTCTTGATAAAGTATACAGAAACCTTCTCTACACACCACATGATTTGACAGGTGATGAATATGAAGTTCAGGCACGCATCCACCTTGGCTTCCAGGCTGTGCAAATATTTGGCACTGCAAATATTACTGCTTCCCTTAAACAGATTGTTACTTATGTTGGATACTATGTGGACAAGGCACTTTTGGATGCTCAAATTATTGGTCTTCCCATAACACTACAGAATTTCAAAGATGGCATCATGAAGACTGCTCACAAACAAAACAAAAAAAATTCATTGTTATTTTCTGGAGGACGACATGGTCCAATTTCAAAAGAGCAGTATCAAAAGCAAGTAATTCGGCAGCAATTTGCAAAAGAAGTCCTTGAAATGACATGCAGAGAGAGCACTCCCCTAAAGTCTTCATCAACAAAAGCTGAAAGGAAAAGACAGGCTGCGAATGAGGAAAAGAATGGAACCAAAAAAATGGTACCTACGGTAATTATAATCAAAAGTTAATAATTGTTGGAAACCTAAAACAAAATTCTGGCCCTCTCACTGAATTTTCAAAGGACTAAGATTTTTCCTTTGCTAGCAAAATAAATTCTGTTGTTCCCAAACTTTTCCTTGACTATGGCAACCCTGTTCTATTAATCAATTTAAAAAAAATACAAACAACATGACATTATCGTCATACCTCACATTGCACAGCACAATTGTTTGATGCATGCAACACTGTTCCAGTGCCCATATTTCTAAGCATAATACACTGTACAGCAGTTATGTCTAAGTGAAGTTGGTGGATAACGATGTCCACAAAAAGTAATGTCTTTATAAACATACGCTATACCACTGCATCTTGTATTATGACACAGTCAATTTCTCAGGTTCAATTTATTAATTTCTATTATTGTCTTACTATAAGAATCTGCCCTTCGTCGAAAAATTTGAAATAGACAGGGAGGAAGAACAAATTGAAACAGTGGAAAAGACATCCCGAGGTTACAGTGATGATGAATTAGAAAATGATAAGGTAAATACGTATTTTGTTCACACATAACCATAACAGTATTTCAATCAAGCAGGTTATGAGTAAAATGTTACAATGAACAATGGGTGTGCCACCAAGTTATACCAGCTGGACACTAATTGAAGAGACAAAAATCAGAGCATGATCCATCATTATTTATGAACGTGCCAATAAAAACGCTCCACAATGGTAATAGGACTGAGTGGAGTCCAATAATCATACAAGTGATTAACAAAATTGGACAACCGCGTAGTGGGTGTCTGATTTCTTTAATCACGAGTATGATTACAGACCGAATTGGAGAATGCAAAGTCCTGTTACCAATTAATCATAACTATTACAGATTCCAAGAAAACAAATGTATTCCTTTTTCACTGTCTAATGTTACAAATTCATTCATTTTGGACAATCCCCAGTTTGGTAGGGTAGGTGGTTGTTGCTATAGTAATTGTGCTAAATTATGTGATTGGTGGATAAAGCTGAGTGCACTTAATATGATTGGCTGATATAACTGTCAGATTACAGGGGTGCTTACCATTTACCCAAATAATCCAGATGGAATGATCGTTACATAAAGGTAAACGATTTTCCGAATTTAATGACCAACTGGGTGAGAATGGCGCTTACCATTTACTACACAGCATTCCATCCCGCGTATTTTACTCGATCTTGTGAGAAAGGGCCTGGAAACGGAAGGATTCTCAAATGGTAAGAGCATTTCGCAAATTCTGTTCCGAACGGAAAAAGAGGACTACCTCTGGAGGTTGTCCACAATTTCCGAAAAGATTTTCCGGAAAGTTGCCTTTCCATTTGACCTCAAACCGAAATTTCCGGATTTTTTGGCTAAATGGTAAGCACCCCAGGTGTCCGAATGCAGCCAACTGTCTCATTTCACTGTCCGATTACAACCCTACACAATACATGTAATTAGTGAAAAATAAAGCAGTCAATGCACCAATAAAATTTGAGAAAATTGTAATGGTTACCAGGTATGATTTAACAGGCTTTTTATTTGCCAACTTAGAAAACATAGCACCAGTATCCAGCTCGATCATGAACTATTATATTACTTTTAAGTATACGAATTAACTACTCTGCATGGTAGATTTCAAATCAGTGAAATTACAAATTTTAATACTTACTACTTTCAGGGTGAAATAACCGAAGATTCGCCAGGACAAGGCAATGTTCCAACCAAAGTAAACAGAAGGGTGAATGAAGTTCAGTATTCCGAGGAAATTACGTTGTTAACCGATGAGCTATGGCAGTATGCACTAAATAATTTCAGCGACACGTCCATTTCTTTAGTAACAAAACAGTCTGCAAGAGAATTTCATCAATGCAATTTGCCACAGGCAAGCATTAGTTTTCATTTGCAATCTGTTCAAGCGTCGTTCGTTTCATGGGAGCGTTCAGATCCTAGAGTTAGCAAAGAGATTTTGAAGTGCAAAGTCTTGACAAGTCCCTCGAGCCACTGTTTTACCATTCAGTCCACCAAAGTTGAAGACGATGAAAGTAAACGACTGTTAATAGATTTTTCACATGTTGTTGGTTTAGAAATAGGCGATGACTCGATAGTAGTGGATGCCGCACAGATGCCAAAGGTGGAGAAGAAGGTTAACGCGAAGCCAGGTGACAAAACGGAGAGCAGGAAATGGATTGAGCAAAATCTACAAGTTAAAGACAAAGCACCTCACAGAATAAAATTATTGTGGGTATCTGAAAGACAGCCTGACATAGCGAAGCTCCAAGAAATGTTCGATAAAGTCCCGTCACTCAAGAGAGCCATTGATGGAGGACTTGCCAATGTTTATGTATACGACGACCGCAATGATAATCCCGAGGAAAGATATCCAATTGTGCTAGATCCAGCTTTAGTTAGAGCAGCACAGTTGGCTTGCCTGCGTCTTCTGAACACACTTCCTTCAGCAAACAAAGCTGAATACGCCATTAAAATGTACACATCGATGGAAAGAAGATTCAACAATCTCTTGCGGGAGAGAACGCAGAAAGCTCCGAAGCCAACTGAATGAATTTGGTGCTCTTGACAAAGACGTATTGAGCTTTTTACATTGCAATGGTTTTAAAATCACTCACTACAAAAACATACTGAGAAAAAAAACCCTTCCGATAAAGAACTGCCTTATTTACCCTCACGGCGCCATCGTTGCATCGATGGAACACATTCCGAAGGCTAGGCGCGCAAAGAATTCTGTGCGGCATTAAAAATAATTCCTCCTTGAATATGATTGGTTGATTATTTACGGCCAGATCACCTGGTCTTTAATTGGTAATCTTGGCGTCTGGAGCAGACTTAAGTCCTTATTTAGCGGTTATGAAGTTCATAGGTGGTTTTCAAGTGACGTCATCGCCGCATTGTTGGTGGACAAACACAAGACCTCTCATTGGCTTCTTTTGTTCCTCCACCAGCATTTGTACATTACACCATTGTCATCTCAGTGTCAAGAGATTGGTTGAAAACCACTTATTCATTTGGTGCCTGCTTGGTTCAAGAGAGGTTTTGCCAGAATCTAGTTCTACTATGTTTCAAAACTCTGATGCCCAGTCTTAATTCCAGGTGGTACGCTAACACTGAGTCTCTTTTTTATAAGAATCTATTTATTCCCTACTCTGCACCGAGAAGTTTTTCTCCGGGTACTCCGGTTATCGCCTCTCCTCAAAAACAAACATCTGACTTTATTTGTGTTAATATTTAAATTCAGTTTGCAGTGTCCGCAATTAGTGATTCAGCGCTAGAATGACTAGACACTTAAATTCACCTTTATCACGCGGCGGCCATTTTGGAGTCCGTGGGGAATAAAGGCTTTGTCTTTGCATTGTCTTTGCCCGTCCAGCCTCACACTGAATGTGAGGTTTGACGGGCAAAATCTTTTGTTTGGACATTGAGTGATATGGGTCTATAAAGTTCCTTTCCTTCCGTTTTTTCCCGTAGGACTAGCCACCTGCCATTTCTTTAATTGCCACTCCCCGTGAGGCCAATGAATAAATGATGCCTTCAAAAGAGATCCTAACTTGTATAAGGTCGGCAAACGTTATGGTGTCTGATACTCCAAACATGAGACGCTGTCGCCCTTTTGTTCTCCACTTGCTGGTTATCTGCTTTTTTTGGCTGGCTTGCCTTAAGAGCAAAACACTTGCTAATCAAGGTGAGAAAAAAGTTCTTGTCAACATCTAATTCAGGAACTCTAAAAGAGCATGGAAGCTGATGCGATGCATATCATAGTTCTGATATAGTTCTAAACTAAGTTTGACAACTTTTGTAACATTGGGCATCAATTCATCAGAAGCCATTCCGACCTAGAAATTAGATAATCAATGCTCTGGAGACAAAACGGTTTTGAAAAAGAGATACAAGAAAAGATAATATGTCATAAACTCCAAAGTCACGTGAATATCATACTTTCTTTTAAGTTTTCTTACATTTAAAAAAGCATTGTCTGTCGTTAATTTACTGTTTCATTTGTTTCATTTGAGCAGTATGTGAAGCCCTGTTACTCCAGTTTGTCACACTGCTTGTGTCTAACGGCAAAAATCTCAAGCTTTTGAAGAGCCTTTCAAACTCGGAAGCCACAGGCATTGACAAAATCTCTGGAAATTTTTTGAAAATTGCGGCTTATGCTATTTCTCCATCATAAACATGTGTATTGAAAAACGGCATAGTCTCAAGCAGCTTCCCTGGCGATTGAAAAATTGCCAGGGTCTTCCCTCTCAGTTTCAAAAAAGGGCCAAAAACTGCACCAGATAATTACAGACCGATCTCTGTCTTGCCAGAAAAAGCAAAATAATGGAAAAAAATTATCTACGAACAAGTATATGAGTACCTTACATCTAATAATATTCTTTGGGATCATCAATTCGGCTTTCGTAGACTTCACTCGACTGCTTCAGCTCTCTTAGATAGCTCAAACAGCTGGTATGTTAATATGAATAGAAGAGTGCTAACTCTTTTTCAGGCCGAGCCAATTTCCCGCGAAATATTTTTTCAAACCTATTCATTTCATATTATTTCTCGCTAAGTGTTGCATATTTCTTGTCCAAATGAAAGCTGAAAATAAAGATTATTTATTGATCTTTCAGTTGACATATTTTTATGGAATGTAATAGTCTCTCTTAATTATTTGCATAACAATCATAACACAAAAATTGCCACGCACACAACAAATTAAGTTGGCATTTACCTCTTCGTCGAATCCTCATGCACAACACTGAAATTTTTAGTTATTGTAAAAAATGTTTCTCTATTCGTTAGCAATCATCCTTTCAAATTTCAGAGAAATCAATCTAGCCGCAAATAATTTACGCATTTTTTTCAATGTGGAGACGAAAGGTCAATATGATATGGGGCAAAATTGCGCAAGTTTGAGCGATGAAGTTGCGTGTGTAACACGTTCTCAATATTTTTTACTGGGTTCGCAAACCCAGTCGGAATCTGGGCTTCATTTCGTGGGTTTTTTTTTTGTTATTTTTTCTGGGTTGCCAAACCCAGTGAATCTCTGTTTTATTTCGTGGGTTTCTTTTTTTTGGTCGTTTTTTTTGGTTTTTATTATTACTGGGTTGTCAGTATGGCAAACCTAGTCGGAATCTGTGTTTAATTTGGTGGGTTTTTTTGTTATTACTGGGTTGCCAAACCCAATCGGAATCTCGGTTTCATTTCGTGGGTTTTTTACTGGGTTGTAGGCAATCCCAGGCTAGAAATGGAGGGCATTTGTTCGGTGTTATTTTTTTTTTCTTCCGTGTCGGTAAAAGTCTTGCCTGTCACTCCCCTGGTAAGTGGTATCTTTGTGCATAGAGCCTTCTGCGCGTATTCTCTTAGGATCGAGAGGGTAGTGGAACTGCGTAGATTTCTCTGGTGGACACAGTAGAATAATTAACTTAGCCTGCAATGGCGTCGAAAGTCATGTAACGCGAATGGCGTTTTACTGGATCCTTAAACAAGTCAGTTGGATAAACTACGCAAGCGGTGAAAACCAACACCTGGAATCTCAAAAGCGACGAGTAATGGACTTCGACAACAATCTGTCGCCCGTCGAGCAGAAATCAAAGTGAGCTGCATTTCTAAAATAATATTTACCAAGTGTGCTGTTATGTAGAACACTGAAACCAAATGGAAAATTCTCTGGTAACTTACGGGTTCAACAAAGACAGAGAACGAATCGAACACCTTAAGTAAATCTGTGATCAACTCTGCACGGTCTTCAGGTAATGTGACAGCCAAGAATTATTTGAAAGAAAGCTTGTCGTCTATTTTGTGCTTCATTATTCAAGGAAACGGTTCTTCATGGAAACGGTTTGATGCTGAAATTTTAATTTGTTGTAATATTGCGCATATTTGACACGATTGAGTTTTTTCTCTTCACGCACGCAATAATAGCAAATATGTTGTTTGTTTCAAAAAATTGTTCGCTGGAAAAGGTGGCCTTTATGAATTCATCATGTTTTATTATATGTGTGCTGGATAGTTTTTATGGCAATAGTAAAGCATTTTCTTGTTATTCAAGGAAAATGTTCTTCAGGAAAGGGTTTGAACCTGAAGTACATGGTAATTTGACACGATTGAGTTTCTTGTCTTCACGCACGCAATGAAATTGGAAGAGGTTTTCGCCTCTAAGAGCAAATATGTTGTTTGTTCGCTGGAAAAAGGTGGCCTTTATGAATTCATCTTGTTTTATAATATGCAAGCTTGACTGGATAGTTTTTATCGCAATAGTAAAGCATTTTCGTGTCAAAATGAGGTTGTGCTAACTTAATTAATATAAACATACATTCTGCCTCGTGAGTTTGTTATTCTCGTTAACCAGCAATGGAAAGTCATTGCAACGCGAATGGCGTTTTAGTGCATCTTATGTTGTTTGTTTCAATAAAATGTTTCGCTGGAAAAGGATTCTGTGATATTTTCTGCTATTGTGAATCATAATATCATGTTGTGTATTGAATTTTCGAGCTTAAGGTTGAAACGTGATACGGGGGGATATTTTTAGTTTAACTCTGTAAGCAGGAAAGGTTTCATGAAAATAAACAGGTCTGTTGGAAGCGTGCTTGAGTTTCAACAAAATGAGCCCCAAAATCAGCAAAAAATTGTGACGCCGGTGAATAATAAAGTAGCTGCTATTTCCAAAATGATGGAATTACCTGGTGATAAATAACCTCGTCTTGGAGAGTAAATTTTTGACTTTGCAGAAACAATGGTGGGCGATTGTGATCTTTGTTTTGAGTTCGCTCATTTATTGTCAAACTTTATAACACTTGACAGAAAAAGAAACTTACGAAAACCCGGTATCTTGCCATCATTTGACACAGATGCTTCACTGTTTGGCAAGTAAACATGCCGCGGTAACTTACTAGTAATCACGGCGCCCGCTGAATTCCGGCGATGTCACTTTCGATATTGCGATTTATTTGCGCAGCCAAAACTTACAAAATTGAACGTAGCAAAAATCTCCCAAAATGTTTGTCGCTGATCGTAACTGTTTATATTCTATATTCACGGTTCAAAATTAATGTTGTTTTCATGTCGTAAATATGTTATTCTCGAGCGACCGTCCTGGAAACTTCCTTCTGCTCTTTCTGAAAACTGTGTATCAATATTTATTTACTTTTGCATCAATATTTGTTTTTGCATAAAGCAAGCTAACAAAATCTGTACCTTGCTAAGTTCGCATTTGTTAGCGTTAATAGTATTTTCGGTCCAATGCTTCTGTTTTACGAAGGCGTATATGTTTTAGGTCACCCATCCAGACACTAATCCCGCCGGAGAGGGATTGACTTTACTAAACTTTAGTATTACAAAGCTGTCAGATGCTCAGAGGGCACGCTTAAACTTGTGGTGAAAAGAAGTTTATCAACATGTCAGCCCAGAAGCCAATGTTTCTCACTTCCCATTTATTTTCTTCAATCTTTCTGGGTTCAGTACTTTGCTAGTAACCAAATGTCTTCCAAATGTCTGGTATGACTTCTGGGTGACCCCTTAAATGGTCTTAATGACCCCCCAACTTGAAAAAATTGTCTGGAACAGTGCACGTACCACAGGCTTCCAGCATGCATGCATTTGGAAGACATTTGGTTACTAGCAAAGTACTGAACCCAGAAAGATTGAAGAAAATAAATGGGAAGTGAGAAACATTGGCTTCTGTGCTGACATAGAGTCTTCTCTGCGTATTTTGTTAGGTTTGAGGGGACTGGGGTAATGCGTAACTTGCTCTGCACAATTAACCTGTAACGGCGTCGAAAGTCATTGTAACGCGAATGGCGTTTTAGTACATCTTTAAAGAAAATATACCCATATGGAGCTCAAGAATGGAACGTCAAGACAGGTGGTGAAACATAAAGATCTGGAATCTTAAGGACGGTGCCTACTAATTAAAGATATTTTTCCCCGGTGTGTGATTATGCAGGAAATGTAGATCTTAACAAATGTTATTGAAATCCAAAAAGAAAATTGGGGGTAACCACGCATTTTTCAAAGATAATTGATGAATAAGATTTGTAAAAAGCTTTAAAATACAAAGCAATGTATGGCGTTCTTTCTCAAATTGAAGCTTAATTATCTCTCAAAAATGCATGGTTACCCCCAATTTTCTTTTTGGAAACGAAGGACACTTACTAAGATCTAATTTTTCCGGATAGTTTTAAACCGCGCAAAAATATCCCGTATTAGTAAGCATCACCGATAGGAAAACCGAGTATCTCGCGATGCGCAGAACGTATGCGCAATAACAGTAGTAGGCACCGTCCTTAAAAGCGACGAGTAATGGACTTCGACAGCGTGAATCTTTCGCCCGTCGAGCCGAAATCAAAATGAGCTGTACTTCTAATATTTCGCCAAGGTGGTGTTACGTACAACACTGAAACCAAATGGAAATTTCTCTAGTAACTTACGGGTTCAACAAAGACAGAGAAGGAATCGAACACCGCAAGTAGATCTGTGATCTCTGTTGTGTGTCTCACAGTGTTTACTGAAGTGGCATCTATTTAAAGTTTGCCTGTTTGTCTGGCAAGTAACATTCATTTTGTACTCAACTCTGCAAAGGTTAAAAAAAAATTGGGAATGATTTCCGTACAGGTCCCTACTTCATTATGCATGCATAATAAATTAATTATTCATTCGCGCTATTGTTTTGTAGAACAATACGTATACCCAAGAGAACCGAATATATACATGGGTAATTTGTACTTACGGGATGAATAAAAACGGATCTCATTTTTTCTCTCCCTCCCTCTCTCTCTTCTTTCCCTTCATCGCCCACACCGTTACTCGTTTTTGTCCCAGCTTTCCTCTTTCTATCCCTTCGTCTTGTTCTTATTTCCATATCCCAGCTTTTTCTGCCATTTTATCCCATGATATGTCACTCGCAGCTTGCCTTGAACTCCGACCCACTGTAAACCTCTAAATTACTTGTCCCTGTTCTTTACCACTGAGCTAACGTGTTAAGTTGCTAATTCACACCTTGAAATATTTATTTTGAATTCTGGCTGACTATTTACATAACAATGATATGTAATTATATACACGTGCCGCGCCGAGCACTTACAATCGAACTTACACTTGTAGGTTACCGTTAAGAGATCCCTGTTTTACTACTCTTGAAACAACCCATCCCTTTAATAATGCTAACCGTAACCCTAATTACGACTAAAGGCACTGTTTAGGCTTAAGGTTAGTCCCTGTGATAGTTTTAGGTTTTCCAGTATTGCTGTGAACTGTGACCTGCTTTTCCTTCATGCCCCGTGCGTGCGGCACACTTATAAGTTCACTGCGTGGAAGAGTATCTCACGCTTAAAGTCTGATTGGTGCATCTTTCATGGGAAAATTTCATGCACGAGTTCATTGCAATTAAAATCGTTTCATATTTCCCTTCTTTTGAAGCAAACTTGTGTCTTCCTAATAATCAAGATGGCTACCGAAGTAAAAGGGTCACAGCAATGGGAGATTTGACCATTTGGAAATTGTCCCTGCTTTATAGCCTTTCCAGAGTTGTGCATAGAGTGGTGCAAAGAAAACAATTTACTTTCGTCTTCCGTGTCCAACACCTGTGTAAAAACGCAGTCAGTTGCCGCATCGGGAGATGAATCTGTTTCGCGATGTTTAAGAAAAAACTGCAATGGATAGCCTTCAATCCGCCACAACACATATGAATTTTCTGACCGTAAACTTTCCTTGAAAAAATATAAGCCCTAGCTACCTGTGGCCGGAAAGTTTACAACTGCCTACAAGACAAGGGCTAACATCATCTCACCGCAGTTAACCATCGCCTAAACTTCGTCGACCCAGACAAACGAGCCCACAGCAGGGCATTGAAAAGACATGATGGGGAGTGAAACGAAGTATGCCTCGTAGGGGAACATCCATGGATCTCTACCAAAGCTATTTACTTGGAAGTATCATTTAGCATATTGCCGATCTCTACAAAGAGCGATAAATCGCAAAATCCCTCTAAATGAACCGTTCGTGATCCTAAATACAGGAAAGGAATAAAATATACACTTTGCAGTGTCTCGGTGAATTTTTCAGGAAGATCAATTTCACGATAAAAAGAGCAGGTAGCCATTAAATTTCTTATGACAGTACTTTTATTTGGTCTGTTTGTTATGTTTGCGAATCTGAACCCTATTACAACGATTGCTTGAAACTCCACTTCTTGCGCTTATTCTAAAACTGAAAAATGGGTAAAATTGCAGGAAAAGTGCCGAAATTGCAGGAAAAACTGTTCGATTTTCCGTATTTCAGACAGAAGTGCGACCGACGTTTTTTAAGTCCATATAGACTTAGAAAAAAAACCTCTAAAAAGAAAGAACAAAGCGCCACAGTCCCAAAGGACGTCTATTGTTATCGCTATTGTTTTCTTGAAACAAAGGAGTGTATGCATAATGAAGTAGGGACCTGTGCGCAAATCTTGCCAAAACTTGGAAATGTGACAGTGAAAAATTATTTGAATGAAAGCTTGTTGTCTCTTTT
>NC_090895.1:2924435-2931935 GCF_036669925.1 Montipora capricornis | reverse complement strand
GAACAGGTGGAAATAGCCATTATATGACTTGTCAAGATAACATGACTTTTTCATTAAAATTGTCACGTGAACTTTCAGTACAAAAACAAACGTCCGAACACTAAACTGAAGAAAAAATTACAGTTCAAGACAATTCAGAAAGGTTTAAACAGAAAAGCGCGCAAAAAAAGACGGAAACAAATAGTTTTAAACTCCAGGTGAATTTTTAAAATAAATCGAGAATTAGACCACTTTGTTCAATAAATTGAAAAAAAGGCAGATTTTTTCAAACCTAACTGCGGCTTAAGATTAAACTTCATGTTGATACAATTGGTTGCTCTACTTAAACCAGCTGCAAACTTCAAATTTTGTTGAAACCCCTGAGAATATAAAATGCAGCGTCTGTTAAAACATTGAATTATTCTCTGCGTATCTCTAGACATGCAAATGGCATGGCCCACGCAAGGCATAAAAAAGACTCCCGTCAGGATGGTGATTTAATCTAAACTGAAATAACTGACGAGGTTATACCTTAATTTGGCGTTATATCTCCACTCGTCAGCCCAATTTTAATCGCCATAACTGTGGTGTCATTGGATGTCAGAAAACTGCATGCTATGTACATGAACAAATTAGGCATCCACCATAAGTACTCAGTTTCTAGACAGAACAAGCTTAAACGACGAAATCGTTTGCTCAGTATGACGCATCCAGGTAATCGTTTTCTTACATACATGTAGTAAACAACATATTTACTTTGGGCCCTGTTTCAATTTATATAGATCATTAGAAAAACAATTCCTTTAATTGTCATTACCGACTGATGAATAAATGATGCCCTCAAAAGACATGTAACGTATATAAGGGCGGCAAACCTTTCGCGATCGACCAAGTTTTCTTAGAGTCCTATCCAGCTTTATGGTGTCTGATGCTCCAAACATTAGACGCTATCGCCCTTTTGTTCTCGACTGCCTGGTTATCTCCTTTCTTTGGCTGGCTTGCCTTAAGATCAAAACACTTGCTAATCAAGGTGAGAAAAAAGTTCTTGTCAACATCTAATTCAGGAACTCTTATACAGAGATGTATCCAGGTTTTCAAATTTGGGGGTCCTCTGGACCCCTTTTTGAAAAATTTGGGGGTCCATTGCAAAATTTTGGGGGTCCAGCTAATCAATATTCAAGAATTAATATGCGATCTATTGCCTCTTAATTGCTGTTGCAGTACCCTTTCAGATTTCTAATTGTACAAAAATAAAGTCTTATCCCTCCCAACGAATATGTACTTAAAATGATCAATTTCTTTGAAACTGTTGTGCCTGTTGATTCATTGATCAAAATGTATGGGCTGTCAAAGCTCCATCGATCACATTGAAATCCGTGTGCTGTAGGAACTGTTGGCTTCAGTTGATAAATGATCTAGATCTCCACAGAAAAAAAAACAGAACTGAATCTCAATTTTCCGTAAAAGAGCATCATTTATTTTAACTGCACTTGAGGCGTAATTTAGGAACAAAAGAGTAAACAAATGTTAGCGATCGATGCACAGTTCATCGTCGGCCCATGCGGCCGTGATTTCGCCATGGCCAATGTTAATAATCAAGCGATTGAATACATTCAAGTTTCATGTTCAACACGTTAATTATAACACGAACTCCGACAAAAAGTTGCATAATTTGCAAAACAGACAAGTTACGTGCAAAACAAGAACCGAGACGACGATGACACGTGCACGCCCGGAATTCAATTTTTTATCAAGAGGGTCGCACAAAACAAAAATTTAACATAGTTTGCCTTTGGATTCCCTGTTATTTCGCTCACGATAAGCGAACTAATGCTTGACATTTACTTGGAAAGCATGCAACAAACTGAACTTCGACCGAAATGTCTTATTATCACTGGCGGCAGATCGAAAGTGTCGCCGATTGTCTCACGTAAAAAACAGCTCAGATCATGTCACGCAACACGTGCGAATTCAAAACTCAACTTCTGAAGCTGGACATAATGGTTGACAAAATGGAATTATTGGACTACAAAAATCCGAAAATAGCAGCTAACCTTGAAATTTAAGGAACTCAATCATTTCTCCGTTGTGAGAAATGGGAATGTTCAATTTCCTTGTGAAATACGCCGTTCGCATGTTTTTCCTGGCGTTGGTAATTTGCATAAACATTGATTTTTTTTCTGCGTCCAATTGGACCCGTTGTTCCATATTCTATGCGTCCAAAAGGAAAACGAGTGCGTCCCAGGACGCAATGACGCACTCTGGATACATCTCTGCAGTTATAGAGCATGGAAGCTGATGCGATTAACTATGAGAGTGTGATGTAAAGTGCTATTTTCTACCCATGTAAACCATGTGAGCGTTAGCCCTACTAATGGAAATGGGCCCACATAAGGGTAGAGAAAAACTCTGACTAGGGTGGGAATGCCGTGAATTTGACATCTTCAATTCCCACGACCTGCTCCCGTCTGACCTTGTAGCTCAGTCGGTAGAGCAGCGGTGATCTAACCCGAAGGTCGTGGGTTCATTTCCCACCCTGGTCAGAGTTTTTCTCTGTCCTTGTGTGGGCCCATTTCCATTGGTAGGACGAACGCTCACATGGTTTACATGGGTAGAAAATAGCACTTCACATCACACTCTCATAGTTAATCCAGTCTGTTGAAATATAAGAGCTACGCGGCCAACGTTTGCATAAACGTAACCCCTAGTTCAAAACTAAGTTTGACAACTTTTGTAACATTGGGCATCAATTCATCAGAAGCCATTCCGTCGTAGAAATTAGATAATCAATGCTCTGGAGACAAAACGGTTTTGAAAATGAGATTACAAGAAAAGATCATGTGTCATAAACTCCATAGTCACGTGAATATCATTGTCTGTCGTTAATTTACTGTTTCATTTATTTCATTTGAGCAGTATGTGAGGCCCTGTCACTCCAGTTTGTCACACTTTAAGCTTGTGTCTAACGGCAAAAATCTCAAGCTTTTGAAGAGTCTTTCAAAGTCGGAAGCCACAGGCATTGACCAAATCTCTGCAAATGTTTTGAAAATTGCGACTTATGCTATTTCTCCATCATTAACATATATATTCAAACTGAACGCCATCGTCTCGAGCAGCTTCCCTGAAGATTGGGAAATTGCCAGGGTCTTGCTTCTTTTTAAAAATAGGGCCAAAAACTGCACCAGATAATTACAGACCGATTTCTATCTTGCCAGTAATAACCAAAGTAACGGAAAAAAGTATCTACGTCAAGGTTGTTGGTTTCGAAGCTAATGACCGCGGGCGACTTTTCCTCGAAGCCTGGCACTCTACTTTAGACCCGAACGTTGCGAACGATCATATCAAACTTCTAGAAGCCTACAAAGGCATCGTGCGAGCATGAATTGCATGGCCACGCACGCAAGCTTCGCGCTACGTTACTTTAAATAGCGTATGATAACGAACCTCGCTTTCATATCACTGATGAATGCTTAAGAATTAGCTGAAACGTCTGTTGAAAAATATCAAGAGTCAGAGGCAAACCTTTTTCCACAGAACTTATCAATATATGAGTACCTTACATCTAATAATATTCTTTCGTATCATCGATTTGGCTTCCGCAAACGTGACTCGACTGCTGCAGCTCTCTTACATAGCTCAAACAGCTAGTATGTTAATATGGATAGAAGAGTGCTTAACCTTGTTGTGTTCTTGGACTTAAAAAATGCATTTTATAGCGGCCGTCAATCACAGGATTCTACTGCGCAAGTTTGAAGTATATGGTATCACTGCACTTGGAGCAACCGCAAGTCAAAATCATTTTCAGTTAAATGATACGATGTCATCTGGACAGGGTCGGAAACACAAATTACCTGCGGTATTCTTCAAGGGTATATTCTTGGCCCTCTTTTCTTCCTCTTATGCGTAAATGAAATTAAGTCTAAATGTAGCAAAAACAGAATATATGCAAATCCGTTCTAACTACAAGCTAAGAAACTTACAGTCTCAATCGTGTATTGAAATTAATGGAGGAAAATCTTAAACAGGTTTACCAAAGTAGGGTTCTTGGCCAAGAAATCGACCAGCATCTATCTTGGGACAAGGCACATTCAGAATGTTGCCAAAAGAGTTAGTTCGGGAGTAGGAGGTTTCAGGCAAATTCAGGAGTTTGTCGAGGGAGGCACTCTGCGTTAATCCAGCCACACCATAATTTACTGTAGTGAAGTATGGGATAACCTAGGGAAGGGGCTAGCTAACGGGCTCCAGAAACTTCCAAATAGATCAGCTCGGCTGATTAATGAATCTATTCAATGATACTCCCGCCACCGAGGCTTTAGGTCTCTTAGGCTGGGAAAATCTAGAAACTCAACGGGCTAAGCCTAAGGCAAAGCAAATGTATAAAATAGTCAATGGGTTGGCTCCTTACTGCCTTGCCGATCTTTTCATAAGTAAGAATGATATATCACATCATAAACTTACGAGATCCTCCGCCTCACTGCAGATACCGCTACCCAAAAATGAATATCGAAAAAAAAAAAACGTTTTTGCTAGAGTGAAGCAAAATTGTGGAACTCGCTTCCTGCTACACTTCGACGGTGAATCCGACACCCTTTCAATCTTTAATAACAAAATTAATGCACGCACCTTTAGCTGATTTTTGCTGCTCTCCTACTATGGAGAAAGTAGAAATATTTTTAGTGAATACAATTATTAGCTGGTAATTTATGGTAAGTACAAAAAAAACAAAGAACAAACTGTAAATAATTGTAAATAGTTATAAGTTATTCGATTTGCTCATTTTATTGTAACCACACGCCCCTTATGGAAATCAGCTTTTAGGGATAATTATTAAGTTGACAGGGCAAGCGTGTATAAATAAAGTTTTACCTACTTACTTTACTTACTTTACTTTACTTTACTTAGTTCCCGCCAATATTTTGTGACCTTTGGCTATTAGTGATGTCTTCAAATTTCCTAATTTGTTTGTGTAAAATTGCAACATTTGCACTAGATAAGCGTCAGTGACATGTGTCATTCTGCATAGATTGTTCCCCTCGAACCATCCACCTTCTTCCTCTACAAACGGGCCAATACTTTCAAGGACACGTGTTTATGAATTTCACTGTGGGAAAATACGGATGTGAACATTGGTGTCTCTTGGAAAACAAGTGTGTGTCTGTCAACATTGGTAGCGGAAAATCTCCAAGCAGCGTCATCTGTGAACTGAGTGATTCGGACCACTGCCAGCACCCGAAAGATCTCAAGCCAAGACAGGGTTGGACATACAGAGGCGCAAAGGTATCTCATGTTAAATTGAAACAATTCGGCCAGATTTCACCCCTTCTCAGTATAACTGAAGTGGTGTGGGTATTGCTTTGCTTTTGTTGTCAGGCTAAATCTCAGTTTTATCTCAGCTTTTACTTCCCGCATTAAAAGTGATTCGTTTATAGGAAGTGAAACTAATTACACTCACCAATAGTGTAGCAAAACGTGGAAATGACATGGCTAGTCCTATAAAACGATTTTTCGATATCTTAATCTACTACAGTGTTGGGAAACGATTGAGTATATGTTAACAGGCAAGGCAAACCAAAAAGTAAGACAAATATCTCGCGACTCATACATTTGAGCCAAGGAACTTCGTGCTCTGAACTGAATTCGATACATTATGATTATCTTACCTCATCAGAATCCTTGCTGTTACAATCCATGCCCCAAGAATGGAAAGTGTCTTTTGGGATACACTGAGAAGAACTATGCCTGTGAGTGTCCACCGGGATTTACAGGAGAAAAGTGCGAAAACGGTAAGGACAGGCTAATGTCATCACCTTTTTTTGCTGCTTTCCTAGGAACGTACAACGTTTAAGTGTGGCAGCTATTAAAAAATTAAAGTCAGTTGAAGAAGGAAAGAGAAGGTTCTGCGAAAGCAGAAGTGATTTTAAAAATGGACTTTCATGTTCAAGTGCAAAAGCAGTTGTGTTCCTCGCTTTTAGCCGTATTGGAAATTCAATAGCCTGAGTTCATTTCGACCTTCGCTTTTTTGGCCAAAGGTTGGTCAGAAGTATCAGTCCGATATAAAATAGGATGGTATTTCTCTCGCTGTTATAGCCACATTCAAATTCAAAGTCATTGAGGCGCCTTTCAAACAGTCATCATAGTTGATGATGGTGAACAAAGATCAAAGTGAATTGCTCGATGATTTTTATCAAACTTTGAAACTTTGAGTACCTGTATCCTTTTCTCATTTAGATATCGATGAATGCAACACCGGGAGCCATGATTGTAATGAAAATGCAACTTGTACAACTACGGCTGGAAACTTCAACTGCATATGCAAGCTAGGCTTTACCGGAGACGGACGGTCATGTACAGGTACAATAGCTAAGTGTTACTTTTAAAAATCGTATTGCCAGAAAATATCACTGGTTCATTTTGAGCTGCGAATTTTTTAGCATACTATTTGTCAGAAGCGTAAACTCTCATATAAAATATGAGAAAACTTTTTTTTGTAGTTCGCCACATTCGTAAGTCAAGGCCTTGTTCAAACAGTCATGCTTGTTCAGTGATGATGGTGAACAAAGATCAACTGCTGGATGATTTCTATCAAAAGGATTTAAAAATCGTTAATTGAGTACCTGTATCCCTTTCTTGGTATTCAGATGTCGATGAATGCAGCACCGGTATCCATGATTGCAATGAAAATGCAACTTGTACAAATACAGCTGCAAACTTCAACTGCACATGCAAGCCAGGCTTTACTGGAGATGGACGGTCATGTTCAGGTGCAATAGCTAAGTGTTACCTTTATTCGTATTGCCAGGAAATATCACTAGTTCATTTTGAGCTGCGAATTTTTTAACGTACTATTCGTCAGAAGCATAAACTCTCATATAAGATGTGATGATAGTTTTTTTTTGTGGTTGGCCACATTCCTAAGTCAAGGCCTTGTTCAAACAGTCATGCTTGTTTAGTGATGATGGTGAACGAAGATCAACTGCTGGATGATTTTTATCAAAAGGCTTTAAAAATCGTTAATTGAGTACCTGTATCCTTTCTTGGTATTCAGATGTCGATGAATGCAGCACCGGTATCCATGATTGCAATGAAAATGCAACTTGTGCAAATACGGCTGGAACCTTCAACTGTACATGCAAGACAGGCTTTACTGGTGATGGACTTTCATGTTCAGGTACAATAGCAATAGTGTTCCTTTTATTCGTATTGGAAATATCACTAGTTCGTTTAGAGCTGAGCCATTATTTTTTGTCAGAAACAAAAGGGGTGGACTGTAGTAGGACAATTCAAAGCATTCAAATTAAAGCATCGTGTACTGTGACAAGTTTTCCAGAGACCGATACAACACGGGCTTGTCGTAGACCACTCTTGTCGCCGCGTCTGATTTAAGCTTTGTTAACCCCTCCCACAAGCTAGTGTGAGGTATGGGTGTTTCCATGAGATGAGGTCACAGCCTGCTTCTTAATGCGAGAACAAATGTTCTTCAAAAAAGGAATGCAATTCAGTTTCCTAGGTCAATCAAGGTTT
>NC_090895.1:2889435-2916935 GCF_036669925.1 Montipora capricornis | reverse complement strand
CGTGTCGCAACGCAAGGAAGAAATTACAACCGCAGTTGGCCTTATGGAGTCAACACTCAGTGGGTGACAAAGTACAAGCTGCAGTACAGTAACGATGGTGTGACTTTCCAATACTACAAGGAGCAAGGAGTAGTGAAGGTTAAAACAAATATTTCATATATGTTGCTTTGAACTATTCAGTTACTCCTGGAAAGTAAAATGAGACTTTAGGAACGCAGACTGAGCAGATATGAACTAGTCCCCCAACAGGAAACATATTCGTAGGAGGTAGCCGTGTACATCTAGTCAGTCTACATCCGTTGATTTCACAAGACAATAATTGTTACCCAGCAAAGTACATTGAGTTTCGTCTTCTCAGACTCACGAAGGGAGCAGGGGTGGCGCAATCATGGTGAGAGCACTCGCCTCAGACCATTGTGGCCCCGGTTCGTTCCAGAAACTCGGCGTCATGTGTGGGTTTGGGATTGTTCGTTCTCTACTCTGCTCCGAGAGATTTTTCTCCAGGTACTCCGGTTTTGAGTTAATTTCATTAGTGTCCCCAATTAGTGCTTTAGTACTAAATCCATTGACATTATTATTGTTATTGTTCATGAGAACGAGTAATTGAATGTAAGTTTCGCACAACTTATTAATCGATGGTTAATTAATTCCGGATTACGAATAGAAATGTGGGTGGGGTCAAGAGAACCAGCTAAAAACGAAAAAAAATAAGGCCTTAAACAATAGCTCCTGCGTATAGTCGACCCCTTTCAGTTAATTCCCAGACTGGAGGAAAAACAATAAGATTTTTTTGCATCTGAAAGGATTGTTTCTGTCAGGGAACAGAACAACCATTGTTTTGTCCTCCAGATTTGGGAATTACTGAAATTGGTCTATTCTACAAAAAGTAACACTGGCACGAAAACGACGCCCTTTTCAGACTAGCTATTAACAAGTGTAGTTGTGGCAAACTATCCCTTATTTCCCCAAAATTACAAATAGCCATGTTGTAAAACGTTTTTTGTTTAGTTTCTGAGCCATCCGAAGAGTGTTAATAATTTAGTTGCCATGAAAACATCAAGTTACGTTAGAGAAAAAATGTCACAGTGAATCGTTGGGACTTTGTTTCAATGTTTCAAAAATAAAATTATAATAGTTAAAGCCTTGTGCAGCCAGTTGGACCCCTCCACCAGCAGTCTTAATAGGGAAAGAGCTCTTCACACTGAGATTCATTTTTTAAAGTATCTTAATGAAGTTTAAGGTTAGGGTTTCTTTGTTCGCTTATCTCATCATATAATTTTTGTCGTTATTATATACTCTTGATCATTATCATGATCAATTTTGTCATTCTTATCTTTATTATTATTATTATTATTATTATTATTATTATTATTATTATTATTATTATTATCATTATCATCATGGCTTTTTCTTTGATTAGTATTTCTCAGGTTCTCAATTCCGTTATTCTTGCCATGAATCATCATAAGATAAAACGAAACCAGTGACTATTAAATCTGGCTAGGGAATCATGATTGATATCTGAATAACAGCATAGCTAGTATAGCAGCTGACGAGATGACGACGGTGCAAATGTGTAACAGTTTCTCGCTTTGTTTTGTTTTTTACCCAGGAGTTCACTGGAAACTCAGACCGCGACACTGTCGTTGAGAATGTTCTCAACTCGCCAATTGAGATGAAGTTCATCCGTTTCCAACCAACAGCTTGGCATGGTCACATATCAATGAGGGTGGAACTCTATGGATGCCGGGAAGGTAGCCATTTTGTTCTTTTCTCTCACCTCGTTATTTAGATTCCTCCCTGTTCTTGTTCATTACTGTCGTTATAATTCACAGTTGTTCTAGGAGCCGGGCTGGATAAGAAATGATAAAAACAAACATAATGACATGATCATAATGTCATTTTATCTCAAGGCTTGTCATAGCTGATTAAATGCCATATTAAGTATTAAGGCTAAATGTAGTTCACAAATTTCTAGTTTCTAAAGAAACCGTGGTGCTGCGTCGGTGGGAGAGTGAAACAGGAAAATTTGGTTTTATCAAACGTGTTGATAAAGGTCGAATAGAGGTTTTGCACGGCAGCCATGTTGCATGGCAGGAACAATGAAAATGTTTTGCATTAGAAAGAACATTTGTTCCCATAGGAAAAAGAATCTTTTGTTCCTGCAATGCAACATGGCTACCGTGCAAAACCTCTGTTACCACCGTGAACGATTTGGAAAGCTGACGTTTCGAGCGTTAACGTTAGCCCCTTCGTCAGAGCGAATTGAGGAATTGTGGGTGTTGTTGGTTTTCATGCGGGTGTGGAGGAGCTTTGCCACTGGTGGAAATATAGTAACACGAATTTGTGAATAAATTAATGGAATGAGAGGCGTTCATTGATTCCGTGAGGATAGGGTGTGCCTAGTTAAAAGATGAATTTTTGTTCCAAATTCTTCCGGCTTTGTTTGTTCGCGTGGTCTAAGGATAGGCCGCAAATTGTCATGTTGTGGTGGGAGTGATTAGGACTGTGTCGTTTTTTCCACATCACGTAGGTATTCGCAAAAGCGGTCCGCCAATCTTCTCCCTCTTTTCCCTATGTAGGTCTTCTTACACAGTGTGCAGGTTATGCAATAGATGACATTAATGGAGATGCATGTAAAGTGGTCAGTCATTTTAACGGATCGATTCGGTCCTGAGATCTTAACCATGTTAGAAATAAAAGGACAAGTTTTGCATCGTGTGCGTGTACATTTGAAAGTTCCCGGTTGGTTGTCAGATTTAATTGCGCTCCTAACTAGAAAGTTACCTATGTTTTTGTCGCGTTTGAACGAAATAAGTGGTGGTAGAGGAAATATATGTTTACTTTCAGGATCATTGCGGAGAATCTTGAAATTTTTGAGAATGACATTTTTGACTGCAAGGTTTGTTGATGATACGTGAGGGTGAATGGAATTCTGTTGGTTTCTTCGTTCTGTGACGTTTGGAGTGCGGTTTGGCGATCGATTTCTTGGGCACGATGTTTTCCCAAATACAAACTGGCACATGTCCTCGCACTTGCTGTTAAAATTGGACTCGTCACTACAGAAGGGTCTTAGTCTAAGAAATTGAGAGAATGGGATGGCGTTTTTACGTGTTGTGGATGATAGGACGAATGCAACAAGTAGTTATGGGAATCTTTTGATTTGTAGTGTACGCTTGTAGATAAAATGATGCCTTTGACTGAAAGTTTTTATTTCTAACATGGTCAGCATCTCAGGACCGAATCGATCCGTTAAAATCACTGACCACTTTACATGCATCTCCGCAAAAGTCATCTATTGCATAACCTGCACACTATGTAAGAATACCAACATAGGCGAAACGGGTATTGCCAGAAAATATCACTGGTTCATTTTGAGCTGGGAATTTTTTAGCATACTATTTGTCAGAAGCATATTTTTTTTTTTGTAAATGGCCACATTCGTAAGTCAAGGCCTTGTTCAAACAGTCATGCTTGTTCAGTGACGATCGTGAACAAAGATCAACTGCTGGATGACTTTTTATCAAAAGGATTTAAAAATCGTTAATTGAGTACCTGTATCCCTTTCTTGGTATTCAGATGTCGATGAATGCAGCACCGGGAGCCATGATTGCAATAAAAGTGCAACTTGTACAGATACGGCTGGAAACTTCAACTGCACATGCAAGCCAGGCTTTACTGGAGATGGACGGTCATGTTCAGGTACAATAGCTAAGTGTTACCTTTATTCGTATTGCCAGGAAATATCACTAGTTCATTTTGAGCTGCGAATTTTTTAACGTACTATTCGTCAGAAGCATAAACTCTCATATAAGATGTGATGATAGTTTTTTTTGTGGTTGGCCACATTCGTAAGTCAAGGCCTTCATTTGGATTTCAAGGTCCGCCATATTACTCACGTTCAAAACTGACTGATTGGACCTCAGACGGTTGGATCTAGGGAAAAGTGACGTCATTTACACACAACGTTAAAATTTTAACGTGTAAATGCAGCTTCTTGTGTATGCAAAACACCAGTTCAAAAACCCAAAAAACCCAAAACTCCAGTCCTGCATATTAATTTTGCGGCGTCAGTACACACGCATTGCATTCTTAAACTGGTAAGCCTTTGACGTCATTTTCTCCTCGATCCAGCTCTCTTAAGAACTTAAGTTAGTAATAGCTGACCATTAAATAAGAAATTTTTGAGTTAAAAAAAAACAGGGGTCTTTTAGAAATAAAGGCTTAGAACTTTGGTTGGTTAGTGATTAGCTAGCATAGTTCTGAAATCCGAAATCCGTCATTTTCTTCTCGATCCAGCTCTCTCGAGATTTTAAAGTTAGTAATGGGGGACCATTAAGTAAGAAAATTCCAGTTAAAATAAACATGTCTTTTTGAAATCCAGGCTTAAAATTGGGTCAATTAGTGGTTAGTTAACATAATTTTGAAATCCAAAGGAAAAAAAAGAATTGACTTTTTGGCCATGGCAGCACTTTAACGCAAAATATATGTCAACGGCAAATCCTAATCTTTCAGGTCAGGACTGCTTTAAAGCGAAAAACTCATACATTTTAAAGCAAGCTAACAATGTTCATCGTACGTGACACTGACGCCATTTACTGGTCAGTAAATGAAACGAAAAAAATCACATCTGGGGTTCTTCCCGAAACGAATGGAACACTTTCGAAATCGTGCTAAAGCTAAAAATAAAAACTTTTAAAAATAGTTTATTTCTAAGAGCAAACTTAACTTGTGGGAAAAAACTTTTTCATGTTATCCTGGCTATTTAATATTGTATGGGTAATGCCCCAGCGATACAGCCACATTCTTTTATTCATCAAGGTTGAAGCAACAAATTGATTCACTTAAACAAATTATCAAGACCTTCACTGATGCCATTAACAGATTAATAAGTAACACGTGGATAAAGCCCGAGTATCTTCCTGAAATCGTACCTATAGTGAAAAGTAACCATGATTTTTGAAAAAAAAGTTTCTTCGCGCAAATTGAACATGGGGAATATCATCCTGTTTATTTAATATTGTGCGGAGGTTTAAAATAATGAGACATTTCTTTTATTTATCAATTGAAGATTGTATCGGCAAATTGAATTACTTCACAAAATATCAAGACCTGCCAACACAGTCAGCCGTGGATGTTGAAGTGTTCACTATTGATGGAAGTTTGTTTATGGCCTTCGCTAAGTATCATGATTCTTTCATCTACAAACTAAACGAGTCAGCTGGAAATTTTACCCTTCACCAGACCATAGACGCCATTGGAGCATTGGACATCGAATACTTTATGATCGCTGATAAACATTACATTGCTATCGCCAATCATAGGCATGAACGTATTTACAATCTGAATTCTTCTGTTTTCCAGTGGAATGGACACAGTTTCGAGCTTTTCCAGAACATTTCAACATCCGGAGCAAGCAGTTTTAACTTCTTTAAAATACATTCGGAACTGTTCCTTGCAGTCACGAATTTTTACGATGGAAGTTCTTCCCGTATAAACTCATCCATCTACAAGTGGGAGGACAATAAGTTTGAGGAGTTACAGGAAATAAGAACACATGGAGCGTGGGCAAGTACAGTGTTAACAATACACAACGAAACATTTATTGTTTTTGCAAACTGGTACGATTCGGATTCTTCCCATTCTTCAGACGTGATGAAATGGTCGGGGAAGAAATTTATCGACCCGAAATTCCCTCAGATCTTTGGCCATCGCGCCCGGGATCTCAAGTCCTTCACGATCAATGATACTATATTCCTTGCATTTGCGACAATGTCTTCTGGAATTGTGATTTACAAGTGGGACGGTGAAAAGTTTGTTAATGTGAATGAAACTATTTCAAAACCAGGTTACGTTAAAACCTTGCATACGTTTACGATGTGTGGTGAAACGTTCCTGTGCGCGGCCGAATATAATCGCCACGTGTTAGTTTTGTATGTGCACTCGGAATCTGAGTTTATGTCGAGGTATCAAGAGCTTCCACAGCACGACAGACCATCAGGTGTCAAGTCATTCGAGTATAAAGGACACACTTACCTAGCAGTAGCAAACCTCTCCGGGGGCAACAGCACCGTGTATAAGTCAGGTCTCAAGTGGTTCTAAGATAAACTAAATTTAAAAAGGCTTTGGAGTGGAACTTGTCAAAGATTTATCAAATAGGACAACCAAACTTCAATTTAACCTAGATCAGATAAATTGTCTTATTTAAAGTTGTTACCTTTGTAGTTTTTTCTTCGATGAACAATTTTTGCTGAGAAAAGGTATCATAACCTCCCAGAGACGGATCCAAATTTCTTCTTAGGAGGGGTTGCACCACAAAGGAATGGGGCAGCTGACCAGCCGCAGGACATCTAATGGGGGAAGGGGGTGCGCACCCTCTGCACCCTCCCCCTAGTTCCGCCCCTGCCTACTTATAAGTTGTTTCAAGTGGTTCTGCACTCAGGGTAGGTTCGGTTTTTTCTCCCCTCAAATATTAACTTTACTCGTTTGTGTGTGAAGAAAGTCAAGGCTGTTTTTAAGTGGAGATCTTTTTACAAGTAGTAATGATCATTTTATCCGTTTTTTTTTTTGTTATTTTGACTTGTCGCAACGGACGAGGTGGAAATATTCTTAAATTTGACTTCCATTTATCAACAATCACTTTGAGGTTTTTGCTTAATTTCTCCAACCCTGCAAACAAATAATCACCGTTCACATGCATAGTTTAGTTTAATTGAACCCGTCATCGGGTGGAGTAATTTAAACAAGCATGAACACACTACGTATCAACTCTCATGATAGGTTTTAATACATTGTTAATATTACTATAGTGATGTTAACGAGTAAAATCCAAGGTTATGTCCTTGAGTATGTCCGGGTAGTGTTGTTTATATAAATGTGCGTAAAAGAGCGAAGAGATCAAGACTACTAGAGTTTGACAATTTGAGAAGACTGATCAGTTCCATTTCGTAACTTTTCGATATATTCTCTTTGCCTTTCCATACAAAATGCATTTGCAATTAATCAAAATGAACACAATGGCGTTCTGTGCCATGTCAAAAGAATGTGTTAAGGTGATGTTGCACGAGCCGACTTTTAACGCCAATTTTTAACGCAACATTGTTGCGTTAAAAGTTGTCTCGTGTAACAGGGTGCAGAGGGCGATTTTTAAGGCAACGGCAACTTGTTGCAGGTTTTTGAAAGCTATTCAAAAACCTGCAACATTGTTGCCCGAATTTTGTTGGTGTTGGTGCGTGTAACACCCCCGCCGCTGACTTTTAACGCAACATCTTCAAGAGCTAACTCTCTTATTAACTGATGATATACCCTTCTTTCTTCCCTCAGTCTAATCCAACTTCTCGTCCAAATAATTCTTTCCCGATTTCTTCCTTTTTCATCTTCCAAAATCGTCCACTAACAACAGAACCTGAATGATTTTCAGCCGCCGTCTTCTTAACTCATTGTCCGCCATATTTGTCGAGCAGGAGCCTGGGTTCAAGTGTTGCGAGCAATATTGCGTTAAAAATCGTCTCGTGTAACATACCGTTGCCGCAACAAAGTTGCGTTAAAAGTTGTCTCGTGTAACATGGATTAAAAATCGGCGTTAAAAATCGGCTCGTGTAACATCACCTTTAGGTGCTTTAGACAGAAAACATACACCACCGATGTTTTATCTTTTGACAGAATGCTAGTTTGATAGTTCTTGGTCATTTCTTTCAAACCCAATAGCCCAAATTCGATATATTAAAATTCAGTTTTAGACAAAAGGCATCGCGAAACTCATACAAATCCTTCTTTTTGTTCCCCACAACCGCAAAATCTCGCTTATTGTTTTAAATTGAATTTTCAGTCAATCTATCGAAATTACAACCGGACGCCCACGATCATGGGTTCCTGATCACAATTTAAGTACTGCATGAATAACTGTAAAATTTTAAATATGACCAAAGAATCTACAGTCGATCCGAACAGTTCCAGTTAGGAGCAAACCAATCTGTTGATCTCTGTTGTGTGTGTGACAAACACAGGCATGCCGTTCAACAAGAGAGTACCCCAGCTAATATTCTAGGCGGGACTTCAACCTGCGATTTCAAGATTTCAATTTAGGGACATCAGCCAGTCATAAACGAGGTCTCCGGCATAAGCTCATGGCTAAGAACACGTTTCGATAAAGTGTGTAATTGCTAAGATTCTAGAGTTTGCGAAATACTCCGGTGATCTTCAATAATTATAGGGGTAGCTCACTTGGTGTGAGGTAAACTGAGACAAATCGAACTCCACTGCTAGGAGATATGTACAGCAAATTTAATCAAAGTTCAAAATTTCAGTTTTCTTGAGTTACAAAGTAACGACAATTTGTAGAATCGACGATAATTTTACGATGTAACAGCAGTGGTAGTACAAGTAGATTTAATTTGTAGCGATCAGTAGTGAAAGTAGCAGAACAGTAGTAGCGGTGGTAGTAATGTTGATGGGTTCGAATTCGGTCGACGACTCACGCCAAAAGATAGCTTGATAGGATATCCATTGATAGATTATAGCAACTAGTAGATTCTACGATCGCTCAACAATAATAGCTGAATATACCTTAAGAGTGCTCCGGGTTCGGGCCCTGGCCGGGGACATTGTGTTGTGTTCTTGGGCAAGACACTTTACTCCCCCAGTGCCTCTCTTCACCCAGGTGTATAAATGGGTACCGGCGTAATGCTGGGGGTAACCCTGCGATGGACTAGCATCCCATCCAGGGGGGAGTTAAAAACACTCCTAGTCGCTTAATGCTACGGAAACCGGGTATAAGCACCGGCTTTTTGGGTCATTGGCTCGGAAAGCGCTTACCTATACCTTAAGAGTGCGCAATTTTATAATAATGCGTAAGTAAATAAAACTAAGGAGTTGACTAAAAACGTGCACTCTACAGTTTTCTTAACTCCCTCGCGGAACATGTAAAGGCTATCGATAAGCATGAAACCGCAAATTCCTAAGGAAATTGTAATATCGAAGCACATTTACCCTTTAAGATACTATTTATAATCACTAGAAAATTCGTGAGAAAAACAAAACAGGAAAAGTAGGCGTTTCAAAACTAACATGTAGATATGTACTAATTGCTCGTCGTAATCATAAGATAGCACGCGTAAAAGTAGTAACATTGCAAAATAGTCAATAATAATTATGTATGGGGAACTACAACAGGTTGCAAAATTAGTGAGATACTCCCGTTAAAAAACCACCCCTCCCCCTACCTCTCCCCTTTTCAAGGTTAACTGTTCAAGTTTTCAGCATTTTTTTGTGCTGCTAACAAAAATTGATAAGGGGCGAGGGGACTGCATTGTGTGAGGAAAATTGGGTAAGTCAATAACGACCCAAGAAGGTGAAGTGCGTCTGTTCATTTTGAAACCTGTTGTTGCATAGGATCCTCAGTTGTGCACCACTTATTAATAATATTGTATGATATTGAAAATTGTATACTGACCATTTTAATTAAGGACGGTGCCTACCATTGTTATTGTGCATACGTTCTGCGAATCTTGAGATACCCGGGGTTCCTATCGGTGATGCTCACTAATACAGGGATATTTTTGCGCGGTTTAAAACTATCCGGAGAAAGTAAATCTTAGTAAGTACTCTTGGTATCCAAAAAGAAAATTGGGGGGGGGGGGGGGCGGGGTAACCATGCATTTTATGGAGATAATTAAGCTTCAGTTTGAGAAGTTATTTCATGAATTATCTTTGAAAAATGCGTGGTAACCCCCAATTTTCTTTTTGGATTTCAATAACACTTCTTAAGATCTACATTTCCTATATAATCATAAACGTGGGCAAAAATATCTTTGAATTAGTAGGCACCGTCCTTAAACATACTTATTACGAAAACACGACAAAAGTGTTATTAAAAATTAGGTATGGCGTTTTTGTTAACTGCTATGAGTCATTCTTTGTTTCTAGTGAGAATTAAACAAGTAAATAAAACGAGTTATAAAGTATCTTTTGTTGTTGTTTTTCTTTACCTGTGAATGTGTAGTAACCTTGATTTCATGCAATACTTCCTCCGTCGACAACTGCAGAGTTTTTTCCTCCATAGTCCTCTTTATGTATGTATATCTTCCGTTCGAGCGTTTTGTTTTACTTGTCTGTCAGAGTGACTGGCATAACTTTCCACTGCAGAGACCATAAAGTGCCTGGTTCTAGTGAGGGATTGATTATGTCGCCCTTTGAGCAAATAAAAATGACGGTGGTAAAGCTGGGCAGGTACAAAACACAGGTCAAAGGTCATTGTTTTACCAATGCAGAAACAACGCGAACCGTTTACAAATGTTAACATTTGCCCCCAAAACTTTTGTTTAGGACTAATTAGTCCTAAGGTTAGCTTTAATGGTTGCTTAGGATACGTTGTCTTTGCAAAATAATGACTTGCGACCTGGACCTGTGACCTGTGTTTTGTACCTGCCAAGTAACGCTTTCTTGGGGATAATTCTTACGTGACGTCAAGGCGCTGTTGGTGTTCCAGACTTCTCCACGAACTGAGTCGTAGAGGGCTTTCCATTCGACCAAATACTTTGAAAAAACCGGGTAAGGAATCAGTTGGTATAGAAATATCCCGGAAACAAATTTCGAGACTTAAAGTATATCTCGTGAAGTGGTCCTAAAGGTTCCGGAATTCTGGAACAACTCCAGCGAGCGGCCAACCGGAAAATGCTGTCCCATTCGCCAGATGAAATTACCGAAATTTTAACTGAAAAGCGCTTCGAGTCTTTTGGAAACGTTTTCTCGTGTTTCGAGATTTTCGAAAATTTAAGGTAGCTCCGAATCGCCTCGCTATTTCTCTGATTTCACGCGATTTCAGTGGTGTGTTTGTTTGCTTTGTTTCTACTATTTGTGACAATATCAATCAGTATCTTTCCATATTTCGAATATGCTTTTATTTTCTCACAATGAGCCTGGGCTACCTGCAACGAGTTTAACTTCCCAAAAGCAGGTCAATTTTTAAAATTTGTCAATAATTCATAACACGAACCGAGGTTATTGATACCGTTTAAGTAATTTAATATAAAATAATTATAATTATACACTTCCAATTAGTATAATATTCAGCTTTTTAGCTACTGACGTAAAACCCCGCTTTGTATACTTTTTACTTTCCTTTCACTTCACTTACTTCCTAGTCTGCTACACAGCCGTTTTTAGTGTCGTCACGCAACGCTCCTCCCCACTAACTCCTCATTAGCGGGGAGGAGCGTTGCGTGACGACACTAAAAACGGCTGTGTAGCAGACTATTTCCTTTCTTGTTTTTGGTCAGAACAGAGATCGACGTCAGTACCAGAAAAGAAAATCTAACTTCTTCAAATTCACTGTGTTTGTAGCCTACCTTCCAAGAGACAGTAAAGTGTTTTCACTCCTCAGTGTTATCGACAGCCTTTTCTGTTAAGTCAGACAGAAATCAGAAAACTGATGTCTCATATAAATTAAGCCTGGTTTACACTGCGACATAAGCATAAGCATAACGAAGTTCACACTTGTTGCATAAGCATAAAAGAAGTGACATGCGCAAGCGCAGTTAGCTCCAGAAAAAAAAATTACAGGAGAAATGGGACGAGCCACGTTCCAAAATGGCGGACGGTCTTGTGACTTGTGCTTATGTTAATGTTGCACCGCTTTGCACAATTATTAATGTGACATAGAAGCATAAGCATAAGCAAAAAAAATTGGAAACGATTCCTTTTTCTTATGCTTATGTTACTCCCGGTTTGCACAGCTGATGCTTATGCTTATGTTTATGCTTATGTCACATTGTGAACCAGGCTTTCGTAATACGTACACATTAACCTGGTTTTCAAGTGACGTCATCGCCGCAATGTCGGTGGACGAAAAACAAAAGATCTCTCATTAGCTCCTTTTGTTCTTCCACCAGCAATTGTACATTGCAGCATTGTTATCTGTGTCTCTAGAGATTCGTTGCAAACCACCAATACACGGTCACTTTCGTCTTCTCAAAGATGCGTCCTTTTATGAACAAGACATGTGACAATAGTGGCCGGGTATTCTAGAATGCAAGAGAGATTTTCTGATGTGTTCCTTAGCCTGGTATTTCTTTTGTCCTTCTATGACCACATAGAAAGAAAAGAATACGCATACTAGCAAAATCACCTTGACGCGATATGAACACAGTAAGTAGACGCGACACGAACTTAGCAGTCGTTTCGCACAACTTTCAGAGATATTATAAAATTTCAGGAGGTCAAACCAAGAGTTTTACACTCGTTGTTTTAAACATAAACGTTCAATTCCGCGGAAACTAGACTCGCATTTGCTGGTCATAATCTACACGGGCAACAAAGTTCTCATTACTTACGATCACTATTTGGGCGCTTTAGCACGATGATGGTAGTGGCGAAGAAAACTGACGTCACTTTGAAATTAAACATCTGCGCCTTCGTGGCAGTCCATCTTGGTCGCACTTTACAATGTTGGTAGCAACGCTGTTCAAGAAAATGTTGACGTTGTCGCCAAATGGTTACCTTTAGCAATTTCAAGAAACTTGTTGTTTTGCGCAAGACGAGACATGATGTGAAAAGTCTGCCGCACGTGTGCACGTGCGCACGTGGAGAACGATTTTTTTAAAAAAAATTATTTACCAATAAATCCTTGGGCGTGCCTTTTCAGTCGACATTGCTGAGGCTTTCTATCACTGGGTACTGAAACAATTTAATATTCTTTAATTGGGAATCTTGGCGTCTGGAGCAGGCTTGTGTCAGAACGTGTAGCATGCATGTTTGATGACGTTTGTTCAACATTTTTTGTGGGAAGAATGTTTTGATTTCGATCGAACATTTTGTCACCCATAGAACAAATGTTGAAGCGTGTAGCCACCCTTTCAACAATAAATACCCAAATAAATTTTCAGAAAAATTCCTATCTGAAGTTAACTTCACGGATACAGAGAGGTCACTTGAAAACAAAGACAACAGCACACAAAAGAAAATATTGCCTTTTGTTACAGAATACCACCCGGCTTTACCTTACCTTAAGAACATATTTTTTGGGGAAATGGCACCTTATTCAAAACGAACCGCACCTTAGAGAAGCATTTAAGGAGCCACCCATACTATCATATCGCAAAGGAAAGTCGTTAAAAGACAACTTAGTCAGAGTTAACTTTTCAAGGCATAGATTTTGGAATCGCTTGCCAATGGCAGGAGTCGCGCAGGCCCGTCAACACTTTTTCAACAACGGTAAGTAATGCCCGTTCAAGACCTATTAAAATCTCCATTCAATTCCACGCACAAACAGTCCTAAATTACCCCAAGCACAATTGAATATCTCCCTTCCCTCGGCAGCATTTCTACCATTTAGGTGAACTAGTTAAATCTCCCTTCAATAGCCCATTTCCGAGTTGCTGTTTGTCTTGGTTTCAAAGCGAGTCCTTGTGCACAACCATTCAAATGCAAATGAGAGGTGTATTTTCATGGAAATCAAACTTATTATCACTTAAATGGTTTAGCAGCAAGACTCATTTTGAACCAGAGGCAAACAGCAACTTGAAAATGGCCTATTCCACACGCGAAACATTGTTAAAGTGCCTATGAAGTAAAAAATATCTTTTGCTTCCTTTAGAGGCCTTTCAGAATGATGAAGAATGGTGGTTTCTCTGTTCCAGAGAAATTCAAGTTTTTGTTCAAAAATTGATGATGTCACAAACTATACACATGACTGTAATAAATCACAAAATTGAGCATATCTCCAAAAATATTGCATGGGTGTTTTTTAAACTTGGCAGCAGTAATCTACATCAAGCAAGGCACATAATGATATCCTCTAATTTTGCTGCTGTATCTATTTAATGCAGGATTGAAATTTGTCATTTATTGTCGTAATGAGACATGTTCAGTCTATAAAATAACCAAAAGATTTTACTTCATAGGCACTTTACATTACGGCAAGCATACTTGAACATCTCCCTTCTCCTTGGCAGCATTTCTACTATTTAGGTAAACTACAATCCTGGACAAAAGTGTTGGGAAGGTAGCTTCACTTTAGAGATAATCCCCTTCCCCCTTATCAATGTTGGATTTTCCACAACAAAAATGGTGACTTTTCCTCCAACATTGAATATGGGGAAATGGGAGGAAGGATGGGGGGGGGGGGGGGGCGTCACAATAGCTTGGTGTCCGGGCCGGACATTTGAAGCGGCAATTAGGCGAGGATACCACAAACATCCTTCAACAACACAACGAGTTTAATGACAATGTAGTGAATCTTTGACATTATGACAACCAGCGATGTCGACCTTTCATCTGTATTACTACCTTTGACAAGCCGTAAAAACCTAAGAAATATGACAAACATTAGCTAGCGAATCGGAACTAGAAACGGAGACTATCCAGCAACTCACCATATGATGAAAGACGGCATAAGCAAACACAATTCACAACTAAGCGTTCTTTCACGAGCGTTTTCTCCACGTGCGATTTAGAAGAGCAAAATTACTGAAGTATTATGGTCTACATGTACGTCATTTCCATGGAAAAGACCGGAACCGCGGAACGGACTTAACATTAACGATTTGTTGAGGAATAGCCTCAACACTTGGTATTTCTAAAATAGTACAGCCAATAGTTAGACTACGGTGATCGAATTGACCACGATTGTAGTAAGATGGCCTCGACCGAGGCGCTTGTGGCGCGGACGACTAAGGGGCCGATACCAAAATAAACCTCGGAAGTGGCTGTAATAAACCTACCCTTTAGGATTTGCTCTCAGCATTTCACTCGTAGGATTCCGATGTGAAGTAAAGTGTACTTCAAAGTTGCCGTTTTTTGACAGTGAGCATGGGCAGCCCAAGTTCGCGTCACTAGAGAGCGTGTAATAATTGATTACTAGGGGAAGATGACCTTTGAGTAAAAGCGGTGTTGCGTTACAGGCAGCCGTTGGGAATTTAAACACGTTGTAAGACTTTGTATGGGAAATAAAATACCCAAGATTATGAAGCCTAAAAAACGCTCAATTTAACGTTTATTCAATAAAATGAATAAAAATGACTTACCTCTGGTGTATTTTTGTGCCTTTTGGAGCTTATTTTACCGTTTCGGGAATTCGTGTTTTATTCCGACCGTTGTCAGCTCAGAGGCGGTTTGCGACTCGAAAATCCATCCCTGCCGCGATTTTTTCACGCAAAGCTAAAGCCACATCATTTGCGAACCTCGGTGAATGTTTCGTAGTCAAAAATCCCCACGCACTTGGCTGGAAATGAGCATTTTCTGCTTCCGATTACACGATAGCTGATGAAGTTAACGGCTGGTGATACTGTATCACGACACGGAGCTTGGATCCGAGGTCAAATCAACTCCACCCGACGAGGTACAGTCATTTCATGTACAACACTTACCCCATCCCCACAGCGGCTTCTCGAAGAGCTCCATGGTTACGAGAAGCCGCTGTGGGGATGGCAACACCGCTTTTACTCAAAGGTCATCTTCCACTAGTAATCAATTATTACACGCTCTCTAGTGACGCGAACTTGGGCTGCCTATGCAGTGAGTCAATTTCGTCGTTCATTTCCTGTTGGCGTTCTTCACTTGATAAAAACAGGCAACTTCGACTAAAGATTACAACGTGCTTTCCCTTGAATTCTTCTGCCATCTTAAAAGTTTCTATTGAAACAATAAAGTTTAAAACAGAATATTTTGGAGAGAAAAAATTGTCTCTCTCTATCGAGAGAGAAAAAGACATGGAAAACTATCATTTGTGCATGCGTGGTGGAATGGCACTAGGGGTGTCATCGGCTTCAGTCTTACACGAAGTACTACCCTAACTGCTGCCGTTAACAACATGGCGGGCATAAAACAGTGTTGGAGTTATGATGATTTTGATCTTGATGACGATGTTTTCGTTTCTCATGAAGAAGCCATAAGAAAAAAAGAAGAAAGCTACTTCGGTAACCCGAAGCATTACATGCTATTTTCTGGTGCTGCAATGGGAAGTGATACCTATTGGCAAAAATTAGGCGCCAAATACGGGTTATGTGCGGTGTAAAACGCACCAGTGACGTCAGAGCCCAAAACCTCAGTCTTTAAGGTCTCCAGGGTCTTTAACGTCTCTAGGGTCTATTGGGTGTCTGGATCTCTGGGTCTTTGACTCTTCTGGGGTCTCTGTGTCGCTGGGGTCTGTGGGGTCTCTGGGTCTCTGGGGTCTCTGGGGTCTCTGGGTCTCTGGGTCTCTGGGGTCTCTAGGTCTCTGGGGTCTCTGGTTTCTCTGGGTCTCTGGGTCTCTGGGTCTCTGGGGTCTCTGGGGTCTCTGGGTCTCTGGGTCTCTAGGTCTCTGGGTCTCTGGGTCTCTGGGTCTCTGGGGTCTCTGGGTCTCTGGGGTCTCTGGGGTCTCTGGGTCTCCGGGTCTCTGGGGTCTCTGGGTCTCTGGGTCTCTGGGTGTTTGGGACTCTGGCGGTTATAGTATGAAGGTTTGCCTAGTGACCTCTATTTTTCAAATATTATTTGCACTTAAAGCGTAAAGTATGTGAATTTAAAAAAAAAAAACCTCGGTGCGGATTTTCACTAACAACAACAACTTTATTTCAATTTAACAATTAATATTGAAAATACTAATAAGCTTGTACCCTACATGAAAGTTGCACTAGAACAGTAACTTTATGTCTTAATCGTGGAATCTGTAAATGGACAAATACTAACATTTTCCTTGGCGTTTGTGTCTCTAATTGAAAACTTTGTGGAATATCATTGAAGTGTAACCGACAACATGCATTTACAGGCAATGTTACAGGTCAGATTACAGGTCACGCATCTTACACAACTTTCAACCGTGTAAGAAATGCAACATTCGTGATTCTTGTTCGGGTTCGAGAGTACTGTTATAGAGCTCTCATCCCTCAAAGTCTAACTTTTTTTGGTAATTAATTAAGAATCACTGACCTCGATATCTTTCACAATGATCATGCAAACGAGATACGTTTACCATGAACAACAAAACCGCTCACGTCAAATATGACCAGTGAAATTAATTCATTTTTCAAAACTGAAACAGCTTAGTTTTAAAATATGCACCAATTAGTTGAATGGTCTCAACTGATGTAATTGCCGTTGGAAACTTTCGCTTTATTATTAAAGCGGGAAACCTCTGAATTTTTGACTAGCATAATTTTACAACGAGAGCAAAAGAGAAGTATTTTACTGAGATATATTGCAACAATAATGAGCAATACTCAATACTTAATCACTGACTAAGAAATTAAGAATACAAAAGTTTTATCTACTTTATTGATGTATGTACATCACTGTTACAGGTCAGGTTACAGGTCACACATCTTACACAACCTTCAAACATGTAACAAATGCAACATTCGTGATTCTTGTTCGGCTTCGAGAGTACTATTGTAGAGCTCTCACCCCTCAAAGTCTAACTTTATTTGGTTTTTAAAGATGACTGTAAAGACCCTGTCTTCTTTCTGCATCCAAGATAACATTCTCTTAATCTCTTTGGAGCTACGCTGTTTGGGAATAATGCCACGTTGGGCGGAATTTGTACACGGAATGGAGGCTAAATTGCTAGAGTAGTCTTTGATAGCGCGGTTGTACTTTTGTTCTAGTACATCGAGGTCTAGAGCATCCATGGCGGTTAGATGAAATGCGCATTCCTTGAAAAGCAACTTTTCGAAGGTTGACCACGGTGGTGGGATTACTCCTATACCTCTGCCCTCCATAAACTCTTGCTCTGACCCTGTCAGCACTTCCTTCGGAAAATGCCTCCTACGTTTTCTGGGAACAGGTTCAGAGATTACTGTCGGTGTTACAGGTCGCTCACCATAAGGGTTTCCACAGTTAAGACAACCACACGTACTTGTACAGCCTTTGATAGTTTGAAAGCACTTGCATCCATCTTTGTAGACACGACAAAATGTTCTTTCTTGCTTATTCTTTGCATTTCCCCTTCCACATCTACAGCCTACAGCAGCCAATTGGTTGTGCACATTTTCGGAAGGCAAATGATCTTCAGCCAGACCTGGTGTAGTTGGAGTTGTAACCGCGGAGGAAGGCAAAGCAATAGGTGCTTGGTGTGTCTCTATCGTGGCATCATAATGCCCTGCGCCTATCCTTTGATACGTTATATACATGGGGGCATTAGTCAAGGTTTCCCTTGGGATAACAGGAATCACAGGGAAGTTCTCAGTAGAGGACATTATAACTAAAGGGACTTGCAGGACGTTTGCTAAAGCAAGAGGGGTGGCGTTTCCCAGTTCACAGTCAAAAAATCCTCTGTTAAGGAACTTATTAGCCATGGTCTTGAAATGTTCACGGTGTGTCAAATCGACATATGAGGCATATTCATCTCTATGGACACCTAAAAATTCCTTGACGGTAAGTTCTCTTAGCGTTTGTCCGACAGTTTGAACGTCAGTCTTGTCAGCTTCTATTCCTAAGAGACGCAGGTGCTGGTTTAGTGGTGAGTCTATACCTTCCATGGAGTATCGATTTTTAAGCTGAAAAGCGACCGCTGAATGTAAACAGTCACCGTCCTTTAACATCGGAACTCGTTGAAGACCGTGTGCATTAAGCAAAGCATCAACTCGACGAGCTGAACTTTTTTCCTCTTCGCTTTCCTTATAACTTGAATTTGACAGCAGGAGTAGGACGCTTTTTGTGGCATTTAACGAATTGACAATGGAGTGCAGTTCAGTTTGTGCCCTAGAAGCTAGCTCTTTTGCTACACAATATTTTAACTTTGCACTTTTTATGGCTTCCATCACTTCTTCATTGCTTATGGCTGTATCGCTATCTGTGTAAGACTCCTCGTCAGACGAACTACTAGAATCCGTACTATGACCAGTTGGCAGGCAGTCAATACTTGTTGGTATATCTTCCTCACTCCAAGAGTTGCAAGTTTTCACATCTGGCTCCACCCCGAATGCCTCCGTACACAAAGACCCTCCCATTTTAAGAGAGCTGTGAAAGTATTCCTGGACGTTTTTAATTATAGCTGATTTTGGAAAGTATGTTTCTTTTCTCTCATTCCACATAAAGAAAAACACGCCAAGCAGTGCTAGTGCTAACCGGATACCGAGCCTCTGTCGTGAAATGTTCTTCTTAAGGCTCTTGTGAAGTGCTTCATTTCGGTTTGAACCGCACGAAACTGGAATGTTGCACAAACAACCATTTTCAATGTGTTTTTTTAAGTTTCCAATTTCCTTCTTAGCTGCTTGTGTTAAAATTTCTTCACCGTCGCTCTCAACACCATTCCACTTTCTAAGGAACTGCTCTAAATTTTCCATTAATGTTTGTTTTGAGGGCGTGCTCTTTGTTCTGACTTTTCCTATGTCTGAGAGATCACGAAAAACAAGTTTCAGCTCGTCCTTAAGGCGTCGACGAAGGTCTTTTATTACAGAACCTTTCTTCCCACGTTTTGGTATTTTCGATATTATTCTCTGAACAGCATGAAAAAGGTCTAGCTTGACGCAGACTTCCTCTCCGAATACATTGTGAAGTAAATTTCTCCATTGGCAGCAGTTATCTATGTAAATTGATGTCACTTTAATTCCCTTGCTGTCCAATCGCTTACTAAGATTCTGAATCGTGCTCTTTACTTTCTCAAAGGAGGTACCTCTGGTCAATCTCCAGGCAAGGACTTGCCCTTTTTCGTTCAGAACAGTAAAAAGCGAATCGAACTGCTTGACCCAAACTCCTTGACTCCAAGCACCAATGTTTGCAGATACTTTAAAGGTGTGATCAGCTGATAACCAAATGCAAGGCAATTCTGACATGCGGTGAGAATACATGTGTTCTAATTTAAAATAAGAACGGAGAAAACAGTTTGTTACGAGCCTTCTTCCCGGATATTCAATTTGGGGCTTTATATTGGACAGGTCTGCTCCATTCGTTGCGTTAGTTACAGTAGTTTGTCTGTATCCTGGTGTGAGAGAAACAAATCTGTCGTAATGCATCTGTCGGAGAAGGTGTTCGATATCGGTGAATCTCAATCCCGCGTGGACATGCGACATAACGTAAGGAAAAAGATCCCGCGTGACACCTTGTTTCTGAAAAAGAACAAATGGGACCTGTACATTATTCTTTGCAAAATTTAAGAATACTGGCGTCGTGCGCTAAAATCTGATGGTCATTGCAGCAACGGTAGACTCGGCTGACTAAAACGACTTGCATTTGGATGCAAAACAACATTCTCGGCTGATCATAATAAGTCCGTCCATTCTTCCATCTGACTGCTCGTAATAATGTGTTAGGCTCATGACAGCCAGGGCACTCCAAGGTGATTTGAAATTGGGTTTGGGGATCCCATATAATAATATCAGGAGTTATATGATGGTAATCCTGAGGTGAACCAAAGAATGCTCCATGAACTCTGCAAGGAAAACTTTCCGGATTCTTCATCCATGCCTCAAGCGAGCGCTCGATGAAGGTCTTGCATTCCTCCGATAATTTAACTGATCTTGCGCCAGGTACTAGAAGAAACATGAGAAAGACCCCCACGACTGACTTAAGAAGAAGTATTAAGCTTAGGAACATGTCGGCAAACTTTGTTTGCTTTCCTACTCCTAGTGATAGCAGAGCGACCACAAGCAAGTCCAGAAATTGAACTCAGACGTTTTACAAAATTGCTTGAGCGAGCATGTCAGGATAGACCATTATATTTTTGAAGGGAGTGGGGAGGGTATGCAATTTGCCAAAAAAGAAAAAACCCTGCAAAGCTTTTGACGAAGGAAAAAAAGTAGTGCACACCCAAACATACCAGAGTATATTGCGAATTAATAACAAAAAGGCGCATATAGTCACTCCCTGAAATTCAAGGTAAAAAAAAAATGCCCAAGCCCCCTCCCCCCCTTCCTCAACCCCCGCTCAAGAAGGAAATTGTCCATCCCTTATAAATAAAGATGGCGTTGTTCAAGTTACCCGTGGCAACTTTTCGTGTAGAGGATATCCGGTAATATGCCACCGCGATGTTGATAGGTTTAAAACACAAAGGTTCATATTTCGAAACAACTGAATCCAGTCACGTACCAGGTAAAGTAACACAATTCACTACATCATGCACTAATTTTAATCCTTTTTTTACAAGTGTGGCATAATGAAAAGAGAAATGAAGTGCTTAGAGGACAAAAATAATAGCTGCATGAATTCATCTAACGAATTATGTTATGTCAAACATCTCTCGCGCAATGAGATAATTACTGGTGTTTTCACAGAATCTCATTTGCTTAGGTGTCACTTAACACATAAAAAATAGATCAATCTTCGCTAGGTTACTTACGCAAGTAGCCGAGTTATTTGCGTAACATTTCAAAGCATAGTCGTGCTGTACTAGCTGGTATCGTAATATTAGTCGAATCATGGCGTCAAACGAAGTTGTCACCGTCAATCCATTATTCAAGAAGCCCAAAACTGTAAAATTCCTTGGAATGAAGTGACCACACCTGCAATCGGAGAATGGCTCTCCCTATTTGCTAAAGCGAAAGGAACTTGCAAGGAGTTTCTACTCGCAAGTTGCCTTCCAACTGTAAGTGCGTTGATGGGAAATTCGGTGGTGGAAATTTTTGAAGACTATGAGGAGCGTGTTAATCTTTACATGCTGGCGCTTGGTGGACCGTCTACAGGCAAGACACAGAGCCATAAAAACTGTGTCACACAACCTATTTTAAATAGTCTTGAAGGAAAAGTCGGCGGGGAATTACTTCTTGAAGATGCCACCTCAAAGGGCCTCTTTAAGTTCTTCTCACGCAGTGAAAATCGTGTCGCGTTGTGTGCCATCGATGAATGCCAGGAATGGTTCAAAGAAATAGTGGGTTTTAAAAGCAGTGCTTCAGCGCCATCGATGAAGCGATTGCTTCAGTGTTATGATGGATCACACTGGTATGAAGCAAAGGGAAACACCAACAAAAGGGTCGGGGTTCCATCAGCGGCTCTTGCCCTCTCGTGTTTCACGCAACCAGATGCTTTTCTGAAGTTTATAATGCCAAGGATGGTAGCCAATGATAATGGTTTGCTTGACCGTTTCCTGATTTCGTTGCCATCAACAGCACCCGTGTCTATCTCTGCAAGGATGGAAAGTAGCAGAAACTTGAGAAATACCAACCTTACCTCATTTGAACGATTGTATGAAAGAATCTACGCGAAGCACAACACGGCAGACAGAGTGAAGTATGGTCTCTCACAAGAAGCACTCGATGTGTACATTAGGCATATGAGCGACAGCGAAAGTCAGGCAGTCACTGCAACTAGCGGGCATTCTAAAGACGACAAAAACATTATACGACTGGCTGCAGTCCTGCACGTGTTGTACTCTGTGATGGAAGAAGCCCTTAACCAGAGGACTGAAGATATCCCCAGAAAAATAAGTGAGCGCACCTTAAACGAAGCCATAGCGCTTTCCGGCTATTTCGAGAAGCAACGGGCCATTCTACAACAGGTCAGTTGGTTCCTTGTTTCTACAACTTGCAAGTCGGTCTAACTATATAGTAGATGGATGTCTGTTATAGTTCTGCTGCGAGCCACGAAACGTTGTTATTGATGGTTGTTAGTCATCAAAAAGGGTCCCTTTTCCTGTGGTTAAGCACTTCTTTTAAATTAAAACCCCTTCCTTGGATTATGATTACATGCGCTGGCGTTTTAAATCGCCTGCCACGTTACACTGCAGGTTGTCTCTTATTTTTGTCAGGGATAGTGGAGCGGGTGACGCGAGGGGAAAGACTATATAAATATTCTTTTCCCTCGACTATCCCTGACAATAATAAAAGACTCCTCGCCGTCGACTGTCGCGTGGTGTAGTCGTGTGGGGAGCGGCTCCCCAGCCAGCCTACGTGTCGTGTTTCCACGCTAGCTCCCGTGTTTTTCGATCACCCCTGCCCACTTGACACACATAGCATGTCGTTCTATTTATAAATTTCACAAGTTTTGTTTTTGTTATAATAGTGGCGATCGCTCCTTACAACTGTTGTGACGTCTTTCATTTCACCTTTTCTGTAGTGTTCGGCACTTGGCGAGGTGAGGGCGAGAAACGTGATCAGTGATCAGGAAATACAGGAGGCCATTCTGAAACATCCTGGTCCGTTTGTCACACCGAAAAGGATCTACAGGAAATTCAGTTCCAGGACCAGACCAGACAGGGATAATGTTCGAAGCCAAATGCTTCATTTGGAGGGAGTCGGCTTGGGTACTGTGAAGCAGGTTGAAAGGTCGCTTATGTTTTACAAACATATGCCTGGAGTAGGCAATACTGAAACGTTAGCAACGTTTGGTGTTTCAGCCGAGGCTTACGCACAAACATTTAACCAGATAGATGAGGGATTTACTGACTCACAAAAAGAGGCCGCGGTTGCTGAACACCCAAATGGCGAAGCATACGACAACTACATCGAATCCCAAAGGTGATGAAAAGGCTCCACTACAAGACACTGGCCTAACACTCAGCATTAGATGAACTCTGATAATGTTTTAAACAAATATACCGTTATATTTTATAAATGTTGTGTTTGTTGAAGTCAGTTACAATTAGTTGCATTAATTCTACAAGATATATCGACGCATATCTAAATGATCAATGCCATTAGTGAGTATTACTAGCCTAAGGATATTTAGTGAGTAATCAAAAACTAAATAATAATGATTCCACTGACTACTCACAGAGTATTGCCAAAGAATATTGTAATCACGGTGACCTACTGATTACTCATTGACGGCAATGATTAACAATTGAGTACCTATTGATTACTCATCGAGCAGCATGTTTTCTTCAAAAATATCACTGAAGTTGCAACGACGTCTCCTTCAGCAGCGTAAAGTATTTATGTAATTGACCTGTATTGAGTAAGGTTATAAACTCATTCATGTGACATTAAAGTAAACGTGCCATTTCTATTTGCAAACAGATCGATGAGTAATCAATCAAAACAATGACTTATCAATGACATCAGTGATTCATCAATATCATGAGTGGATAAAACTTTTGTAGGCCTAATTGCTTAGTCAGTGATTAAGTATTGAGTATTGCTCATTATTGTTGCAATATAACTGAGTAAACTACTTCTCTCTTGCTCTCGTTTTCTTAACAGAGAACAAGTTTGTTCTTTTGTGCTAGTCAAAGATTCAGAGGTTTCCCGCTTTAATGATATAGCGAAATTTTCCAACGGCAATTACATCAGTTGAGACCATTCAACTAATTGGTGCATATTTTAAAACTAAGCTGTTTCAGTTTTGAAAAATGAATTAATTTCATTGGTCATATTTGACGTGAGCGGTTTTGTTGTTCATGGTATACGTAGTTCGTTTGCATGATCATTGTGAAAGATATCGTGGTCAGTGATTCTTAATTAATTACCCAAAAAAGCTAGACTTTGAGGGATGAGCGCTCTATAACAGTACTCTCGAAGCCGAACAAGAATCACGAATGTTGCATTTCTTACACGGTTGAAAGTTGTGTAAGATGCGTGACCTGTAATCTGACCTGTAACACTCCCTGTAAATGCATGTTGTCGGTTACACTTCAATGATATTCCACAAAGTTTTCAATTAGAGACACAAACGCCATGAAAAATGTTAGTATTTGTCCGTTTACAGATTCCACGATTAAGACATAAAGTTAGTGTTCTAATGCAACTTTCATGTCGGGTACAAGCTTATTAGTATTTTCAATATTAATTGTTAAATTGAAATAAAGTTGTTGTTGTTATTGAAAATCCGAACCCGTTTTTTTTTTTTTTTTTTTTAATTTCACATATTTTACGCTTTAAGTGCAAATAATATTTGACAAATAGAGGTCACTAGGCAAACCTTCATACTATAACCGCAAGAGTCCCAAACACCCAGAGACCCAGAGACCCAGAGACCCCAGAGACCCAGAGACCTAGAGACCCCAGAGACCCAGAGAGCCCAGAGAGCCCAGAGAGCCCAGAGACCCAGAGACCCAGAGAGCCCAGAGACCCAGAGACCCCAGAGACCCCAGAGACCCCAGAGACCCCAGAGACCCAGAGACCCAGAGACCCCAGAGACCCAGAGACCCCAGAGACCCAGAGACCCAGAGACCCAGAGACCCAGAAGAGTCAAAGACCCAGAGATCCAGACACCAAATAGACCCCAGAGACGTTAAAGACCCTGGAGACTTTAAAGACCCCAGAAACCCCTTAAGTTTTCAATCCATATCTGAGGTTATGGGCTCTGACGTCACTGGTGCGTTTTACACCGCACATAAGCCCCAAATACGGGGTTCCCGTGAAGGCATTTTCCTTCAAGACTCATGGCAGGAATGCTTCTAGTAGAGTTGTTCTGTCCGATGAACAATTACAACAGGCTGGTGACTTCTTACACATGGCAAACAAAACTTTGAAACGAATAAACATGTTCAGTCTATAAAATAAGCAAAAGATTTTACTTCATAGGCACTTTACATTACGGCAAGCATACTTAAACATCTCCCTTTCCCTTGGCAGCATTTCTACTATTTAGGTAAACTGCAATCCTGGACAGAAGTGTTGGGAAGGTAGCTTCACTTTAGAGATAATCCCCCTCCCCCTTATCAATGTTGGATCTTCCACAACAAAAGTGGTGACTTTTCCTCCAACATTGAATATGGGGAAATGGGAGGAAGGATTGGGGGGGGGGGGGGGGGGGCGCGTCACAAGAGCTTGGTATTTCCAAAATAGTACAGCCAATAGTTAGACTAATCGAATTGACCACGATTAAAGATTACAACGTGCTTTCCCTTGAATTCTTCTGCCATCTTAAAAGTTTCTATTAAAACAATAAAGTTTAAAACAAAATATTTTGGAGAGAAAAAATTGTCACTCCCTATCGAGAGGGAAAAAAACATGGAAAGCTATCATTTTGTGCATGCGTGGTGGAGTGGCACTAGCGGGAACACTAGGGGTGTCATCGGCTTCAGTCTTACACGAAGTACTACCCTAACCGCTGCCGTTAACAACATGGCGGGCATACAACAGTGTTGGAGTTATGATGATTTTGATCTTGATGACGATGTTTTCGTTTCTCTTGAAGAAGCCATAAGAAAAAAAGAAGAAAGCTACTTCGGTAACCCGAAGCATTACATGCTATTTTCTGGAGCTGCAATGGGAAGTGATACCTATTGGCAAAAATTAGGCACCAAATACGGGGTTCGCGTGAAGGCATTTTCCTTCAAGACTCATGGCAGGAATGCTTGTGGTAGAGTTGTTCTGTCCGATGAACAATTACAACAGGCTGATGACTTCTTACACATGGCAAACAAAACTTTAAAACGACGATATCCGACTGGGAAACCCTACGTAAATAATTTACTTCGAAGGAACTGGCACCAAGTCAAGGATACCAGTGCAGTGTTTGCAATTGGAAAAATTAGCGTCCACGGGAATATAGTTGAGGGCGGCACTGGGTGGGCTGTGCAGATGGCTGTGGACGCCAGGAAACCCGTTTACGTGTTTGACATTGTCAGCAGTGGGTGGAAAATGTATGACTATGGCAAGAAGAAGTTTTCAATTTTTAAGACTGTTCCGAGACTGTCCTTAAATTTTACTGGAATCGGCACAAGAGCATTGCCTGAGAATGGGAAAGCTGCTATTGAAAAAGTATTCCAAGAAACGTTTGGGAAATTTCCAAGATAGGACTTACAAATTATATAGTGTTACCTTCTTGTAACAATGTATTTTATCCCTCACTTACAATTACATTGATATGAGTGTGCCAATAAACAAGTTTATTTTGCAGGTCAAATCACAGGTCATTGTTTTTCCAGTTTGTAACCAACCCTTATGCGTTTGTAGTTCTAACATGAGGACTAAAAGCTATATTGAAATAAAGTTTAGGCCAAAGATTAGCATTAGGAAAGTGTTAGCCTAGGGTTCTTTTAGTATTGGCGAAACAATACTTGTGATTGGACATGTGAAGTACACTTACTTTTGATTCTAGAAGACAGTTATAGGGTAGTGCCTACTTAGATCCCCAAGTGCTCTCCTTCCACTTCACCCACTCGGTCTGAATAACATTGCTTCTTGCAAATCCAGCATAACTAATGCCCTGAAACGTCTCTTTCACAATACTCTTATCATTCTGTAAATGAAAATGTGATTGAGGGGAAAACTTGGAATGCCACTCCATGGAGTACCCTAAAAATAGTTTAGAAGTAAGAAAAAAATGCACAAATCATTTTTGGAAGTTTAATGTCCTTTAACTGTACATACCTTGAATGAGTTCAAACTTCAACTGGTGCTAGTCTTGTAGTGGACAGTCACCATTTTATAAAAAGATAATCATTCTGCTTGCCACTTCCCAGAAAAGTAAATGTGCTTTGTCAAACATCAGACATGGAAGGAGAGAGGCAGGTTTGATAATGACTGAAGTTTTTGCTTCACGAATTGGGCAACCTTTGTTTGTAAGTTCAACTTTGAAAAATGATATTTTTTTTTACTCCTTAACAAGTTTTAGGCATTCTCCATTTGGTTACTCCTTAGTGTGGTACTCCGTGCCTTATCCTCAACCTGAAGATGTTCCCCTTTATCAATTTCTAACTTCTGGTAGAATGC